>NW_013954280.1:24002-30983 GCF_001266775.1 Austrofundulus limnaeus | reverse complement strand
TTTATTTATTTATTTATATATTCATATTTTTATTTATTTATAATAATAATTCCATGAAGTTCTGAGCCCATCCAGCAGAGGAACAGAATTTATTTAGTTTATTTGGGCAGTAAAAAAGACCATATTTTAAAAGTCTTTGAAGGGTTCTAACAAAGTCTGGCTGCTCCGTCGGACCAAAGCAGCACAGAGGGATGACTCAAGACTTTTGCACAGTTGTGAGTCAGTTATCTGCTGACAGGTTAGTGATCTGCAGCAAACAGACTCTCCTCTCGTGGTCCACCTGCTCGTTCTCAGATCGAATGTCGGCGCCACAGTCCATCTGCCGGCTCGCTCGTCCTCGCCCCCACCCCCTCGGGGTTCTAAACCGCCGCATCATGCTGAGACCGGAGGCAGATGTGCTGAGTCACCGTAACATAACTCTGTTAGGACAGTTACTGTGGGTGGGCGGGGACACACCGAGTCTTCATAGACGAACCGTCCAACAATCCTGCTTCCTCACTAAAAATCATCCTTTTTTTTACACTCGTCCCGAATTTACATCTGCACTGAGATTAAAGAAAATATTACAAACTTTTCCCACAGAATCAACGCAGATAAATAAAAATACATTTATTTAAAGTTTTTACATCCGCCTGCCATCATCAAACATTTTAAATTTGTTTAGGCTCAGCTACACAACAAATTTTAGCTCTGAATCTGTAAAAAATTAGCCTGGTAAAAACCAGAGCCTGTCCTTCACTTTGCTTCGTACACAGGGTCTGGATTTGATGCGTAGAGAAGTGATTCTTGCAGGAGGCGTGGCCTCTGCTGAAGCATGTGTGTTGTCGCTGTGAAGGAGGCTAAGCTAAGAAGCTAACCTGAAATCACGTGCGCTGTAAACAACCCTACTGAGAAGTACCGAGCCGAACGAGACGACTGTAAATGAGAGCTGCTGCTTTGTCAGACTAATTTAATTTAATTTGAAGTCTTATCAACACAGACTGGCTTCATTCACTTCCTCCACTGCTGTATGCTAAAATAACTAGCAGACACTGCGCAGAACATCGTTGTTCAAAACTCCGCCTTCTGTTCTCTGATTGGCCCGGCTAAAAATCTTCCAGTGAAATCCTTCTCTATGGGAGAAGTCCCAGACAGTGAAGGAAACTAGAACTGAGCGGAGCTGCGTAGGAAGGCAAGGGCCAGGCTATCAAATGTTTATAATTAACTTGAATAAATTACAAGTTAAGATACATGGAAAAAATTTTAAATTTGCATCGAAAAAATATCAAACCATGAGACTAAAGTATCGACCCGAGTCGTGAATTTTCTGTATGTTTGCTCCTTTAACCAATCCGAGCTGCGTAAATAATCAGGTTTGAGTGAGTTCATGCTCAGGAAGCTCGTGTTTGTCTTCTGCAGGTGATCATTGAGAGGTATAACGGAGAGAAGCAGCTGCCCATCCTGGACAAGATCAAGTTCCTGGTTCCGGACCACGTGAACATGGGGGAACTCATTAAGATCATCAGGTCAACTCTTTTCTTTACCTTGTTTAATTTCTCAGAACAGAAACTTAATTTTCTGCCTCAAACTCAAAAATTCAAGTTTTTGTTGTGATTTAAAAACCTGCTGGAATCTGTTGTTCATTCTGACTCATTGTTTCCTCCATGACTCCTCATCCTGCCTCATGTTTTTGTTTCTTCTCCTTTTTCTTTTCTTTTACTTCATTTACCTCCTGATCTGCTGTCGTTTCTTCTCCTTTTAGTTTATTCTTTTCCTTTCTGGTGATTTAACTGATTTATTTTAGTTTTGTCGGCCGACCTGCAGAATTTTAAATGCTCTTTGACGTTTGAAACTGAACAGTTGATGCAACATGAATGTCATCGGTTTTCCTGACTTCCTGGTTGTGATGTCGTTGCTCTGCCACCAGGCGGCGCCTCCAGCTGAACAGCAACCAGGCCTTCTTCCTGCTGGTCAACGGGCAGAGCATGGTGTCCGTGTCAGCGCCCATCTCCGAGGTGTACGAGCGCGAGCGGGACGCGGACGGCTACCTCTACACGCTGTACGCCTCCCAGGAGACGTTCGGCGCCGCTGCCCCGTGACCCCGCCCCTCCTCCTCTCGGCCCTGGCGATAAGAGACTCTGGTAGTTTCCTGTCGCACCCCTTTCTTCCTCATTCCCTCGCCTCTTTTAGACTCGTAGGTACAGAGTGACGGACGGAGCGTTGGACCTGAAGAGCAGCTGTAGTCGACGATGTTTCCTGTCAGCGCTGTAGCTCCGCCCCTTCTCAGCTGTGTTTAAATAAAGATCCACCTGAACAGTTTTAAATATTAACTCATCAAAGCTTGCCTTATTTTACTGGAGACTTTTTTTTTGCTTCAGATTAGATCTTTAACGTCTCCGCCTCTGTCCCGTCAGGGTCCTGTTTTTATTTTATTTTATTTTTTTATATTTTCCCTCCCAAGCTTGAAGCATCTTTCCTGAAACAACTTCCTGCTCCTGGAACAGATGATTGTAGTTTACAGGAAGTGTATAAATGCTGAACAAACCTGCAGATGTTTGAGCAACACCAAGTAGATTTTCAGTTTTAACTCCCCCTGAGGCGCCAGGTTTGAGTCTTTTATTTTGTTAGTTGTTTTTTTTTAAGCGTCGGAGCTTCACACTTCCTGTCTGGTTATCCTGGTCCTCTCCAATTATCTCAAGGTTTAGCTGCTTTATATCAAAGTATTATTGTTGTTTTTTTAATATTAAATGTAATTTTATTTGATTATAAAACATGTCTTTTGTTGTTGACTTGTTTTGTTACGGAGGGGCGGAGCTTCTTGCCCCGCCTCCTGCTCCAGTCAACATCACACAGCCTCCTTCACATGTTTATCTTGGTATTTTGGTAACAATAAAAAGGGAAAAATAGTTGTTTTTGTTCTCATTTTAATCTTTCCACCTAAATGAACCTTCAGCAACAAGAAGTTATATAAACTGTGAAATTTCTGTTTTGAAGCAACATTGGGAGAATGTAAACATGTCTTATTTTAGTAGGAATTCAGACTTTGCTTTAAATAACTGCAGTTTAGTAAACCTTTAATTACAAAAATCTAAACCACTGAGGTTAAATCTGATCCCGTTTTGTAAATTAAAAACAAGGTTTTTGTTTGTCTGAAAGGTAAAAACCAGAAAAATCCACCAGATCTCCTGAGCCTAAACAGTTTTTTTATTCCGATGAGTTTTCCTGAAATGTCAGATAAAACTTTAAAGGTTCTGAAACAATAAGCTTTAGAAAATAAAAACAAACTATTTGAACATTTGCACACAAATACTTGGAAAAAAAAAAAACAGGAACTTGAGCAAAAACGAAGCAACGTCATTCTAACGTCTAAAATATAAAACAAACCCGAACCAGAATCTTAAAAAAAAAGTTTCTTTTTAAAACTGTAAAAGGAGTTTCTGGTTTTTTTAAAATATATTACAAACCTTACGAACTTGTTTGAAAAACATCATAAACGTGTTCTTTTTAAATAAAACGTTCCTTTTCCTGCACCGTGCCCTCCCGGGGAACAGATACGTGACGGACCAGCTGTCCTGGGTCCTGCCCAGAGACCCGGTCCACCATCAGACATTAAACCACTTCCTGTCACCTCTGACTCTCGTGAAAACCTGCAGGACGACTGGAAGCCACAAAAAGCAGGCAGCTGCAGGTGTAAACAGAGCGTTGGCACTTTGACCCGTCCAGGCACCTCGGTGTAAACGTGTTGCTCAGAGGTAGAGAGGCTGCAGCCCAGAGTGTTACCAAATATTATAAAACACCTCCCAAAATACTCAACTTATTAAAACTACAGGCACTGATGTGTTGCAGATGTTCTGTCATGAGTTGTAACCTTATTTTAAAAATGTAACAAAAATCAGAAATGATTTGTAAATCTTATAAACCTGTATTTTAAACACAGTGGATCATAGTAAACAGATTAAATGTTAAACTGTTCCACTTCCTGGTAGAAATAAGGTTATTTTGAGTTTGAATGCAGAAAAAACATCTTTAAAATGTATTTTCAGGCACTAAAGCTGCTTAAAGCTCTATCATACAAAGAAGAAGCCACATGTAAACATAAACACTTCGGTCCATTTTAAACGTGTTTAGGTTCTGAGAAGACTGAAATGGAGAGCTGTTCTGGGTCGAGGGGAGCTGGTGCCCGTCTCTGCGAGGGGCGGAGCCTCCAGCCCAACCCATCAGACAAAATCTTTTTATAGAAACTACAAACACCACGTCCTCTGAACTAAAGACAATCCAGCCTTTTATCAGCAGAGGTAAAAGCCTGCCTCTCTGATGGTATGGGGGTGCATTTGAGCTTCTATCATGGGCAGCTTATACACCTGGAAAGACTCCATCAATGAAAAGTTTCTACAGGTTTTAGAACATCATCCAGAACCGGTCTCAGTTCCTGGACACCAGACTGTTGTTAAAGAACCTCGAACAACTTGGATTTTTTTAGACATGTTCTGCCTCCAAAATCAAAATCATCTTTTTTTTTACTCAAAATGTTTATTTCTATCTCTTCTCTGTTTCATTGTGATTTGAATATGGGTTTATAAGAGCTGCAAATCAGTGCACGACTCCACTTTATCAGAGTATTAATTATAAAACAGACTGTGATTTTTAACTCGAAGACCAGGTTGAATGTTCACCGCCCCGACTGAAACGATTAATAAAACGTCTTTTTCCTCAGAATTCCAGGATCATAGAGGTTCTTGTGGCTCTCAGCTGGTGAAATTCATCTGAAACGTCTCACTAGTTTCCCACTCCTTTCCTAAAACGGTCTCTATTTGGGAAACAGCATGATGACACCTGAGTGTGGCAGTCAGAAGCTGACTCAGCTGAAATAAAACCAGACCATGATGAGCAGAGAGGGAACAGTCGGCTGCTGAGACAGAGGGATACAAACACTTGATGGTTTGGTTGAGAAGCTGCTTTGAGACTTTTCTGTTAATGAACGGCATCTGTAACACGACTCGACGTCCGTCTGCAGAGTTCAGGTCTCTGAAGTTTGAATCACAGAGGATCCGCAGCAGGAACGTGTCCGACGCCATCGGTCAGTCGCCCGAGTCTTTACTCTGAGCGTGAGGCGTGTACTTCAGCCGAAACGTACCTGAGAAACACAGAACACAAAACATGATGTCATCAACATCAGCTGATGAAAGGAGTAAAATATTGATAACATGTAAATCAAACTGAAAGATCAAAGGTTTATTGATGACATCATTTATTGATGACATCATACATTAAGAGATTAAAGATCAAATGTTTATTGATGACATCATCCATTAAAGACAAAAAGCTAAATAAATAAATGAATTTAAACCTGATCTTTCGGACTCACCCTGCTGCGTTGAATCCATCGGCGGCTGTTTGCACTCCTCGGCTCGATGTCCGCCGGCGCCGCAGTTGCAACACGACACGTTGGTGGCCACCCGTTTCTGGCTGCCGGCGAAGCCGTGCGGCTGGTAGAAGCCGAAGGCCGGCTGCTGGTCGAGCGGCGTGGGGCTGTGGCGGTAGAGCGGCGGCGGCACCACCATCGGGTAGGGAAAAGGCGGGGCCCCGGGGCCGGCGGCGCTGGACGGGGCCACGAAGGGGCTGAGGTGGAGGAGGGGTCCGAGGGTGAAGAGGGACGGCCCGGCGGAGAACGGCTGCAGGTAGCCCGCGGCAGCAGCGTACCCGGGCAACGCCCCGTAGGCGCCGCAGTTTCCACGGCAACCGCAGGAGCTGCAGACGCACAGGGAGGGGCTGTGAGGAGAACTCTGATCCGTGGAGGGGGCGGAGCAGGACGAGGGGGCGGGGCTGGAGGCGGGCTGGTAGTAGGCACTGCCGGGCACTGCGGTGGTGCTGGTCGTTGCCATGGAAACGTAACCACCAGAGCTGCCAGACCTGGAGGAGGTGCAGGAGGAGGAGGAGGTGGGGTAGGAGTAGTATCCTGTTGGAGAGGAGGACAGGTGGAAGAGTAGGGGGGGCTGGGAGACGTGGTGGAGGCTGTTGGAGGTGGAGGTTAGTGCAGAACTCGTCTCCACCATCAGACCCGTGGCCCCGCCCCCTCCTCCTCGACTGCGGCAAAGCCCCGCCTCCTGCTGCCCGGAGGAGCCGTCCACGGGCCGTCCTGTGAACTGGCCCTCCAGCCTCGCCGCCACCCCCACCCCAGGACCCGAACCAAAGCCGCCTCCCACAGAAACCCCGCCCAGCAGAGCAGTCCGGTCGTCGGCGCACGGCGGGATGGGCCGCGGCTTCCGGGGCGAGGCCAGGATCCGCGCCGGGTTCGAGACCGGCTGAGGGTGGAAGGACGTCTGCGGCGGGCCGAACGGAGGGAGGGAGGGGCAGGAGGGAGGAAGAGGAGGAGCCGGGTCCGTCTGGACGGGGAGGACCTGGGCTGTGGGGCGGCCTGACCCGGCGGGGCAGCTGGGGTTCAGGATGAAGAGGCAGGACCGGTCCTTCTCCGGGACGGCTGCTGCAGCATCCGGAGCCGACACGCCTGAAACACAACCCAACGTGAGGAAAAAGACCGGCTCTAAAAACATCAACTAAACCTCGACCCGGTCCACTCTTTTACGTCTGAGAACGTCCCGGTTCCTGTCGAAGGTCGGGTCGCAGCACTGCGGCGTCCGAGGCGAGCAGAAAGGGGAGGAGTCTGCAGACACCAGGTGGTGGAGCGGGACACCGTCCACCTCCGCCCGCAGCTCACCTGCAAAACACGACACGACTCCAAACTCTGAGCAGGTTGAAGGTTCAGGTTGTTTAAAAGCTCCACGTTTTGTATCTTTTCTCAGGTGAATAATGATATACACTCACCGGCCACTTTATTAGGTACGCCTGTCCAACTGCTCGTTAACACTTAATTTCTAATCAGCCAATCACATGGCGGCAACTCAGTGCATTTAGGCATGTAGACATGGTCAAGACAATCTGTGGGCAATTATTTTTTGCCGAGGGCCACTTGAGAAACTTGAGCTATGTTGGAGGGCCGAAACC
>NW_013954280.1:0-23002 GCF_001266775.1 Austrofundulus limnaeus | reverse complement strand
CTTTTAAACTATTTAAAAGTAACCATAATCAGTGATAAAATCATGCACATATAAATAATAAACAATATTATATATTTCACAATTATATTTCATAAAAACCTGTGTGATGGAGAATTGCCAAAAAACCCACAAGGAGCTTAATAAGTGGCGATCTTCGTAGAAACTAATATATTAAACAATTTTAAAAACATTTATCTATTGAAAAAAGCACATTTCTTTATATAAAGAACTAATAACATTRAATACACAAACCCATATGGAAAATTCAAACAGTTTAAAAGCAATAATTTGACTCTGTTTAAACTGTTCTTTAGAAAACTCTGAGGGCTGTAGCCAGACTGTTCTTATCTTTGAGCCTCTGTTTAAAACACTAAACTGTGTTTGAGTTGGACGAGTATAAGGAGGTCTAATAAGACTACTACAGGTCAAATACTGGTGTCATTCATTATTAAAAGTACAAATATTACAGAAATGCTGGGGAAGTAACTTTGTGTTTTGTTAATGTTTTACAATTACACATATTTACCTTGCGTCATACTGTATTTTCAAACTTCTTATCAACTTGAACATTTTTTAACAAAAACATGGTGGGCTACCAACGGGCTTAGCTGGTTTCTGGGGGAAACCCTGACAGGAGTACAGCTTTGTGTCGAGCTCAAAAAACAAAAAAACACTCACATTTCTGTTTCCTCAGGTGAGGAGCCTTTTTCCTTTGGATACGGAGGAACAGGGAAAAAATCCAGCGACTGCAAGTTTTCTGACTTTGGTGAAAAGTTTGGTGAGAACGACGTCATCGGCTGCTACATCGTAAGTCATCGCTGACTCATTAAAATCAAGTGTTTGAAGAGAATTATATCAATAAGACGACCTGTTTTCTGTTTCTTGACTTGTAGGACTTTGAAAGTGGCGACGAGGTGCAGATGGGCTACTTCAAGAAYGGCGTGCATCTGGGCGTGGCCTTCAAGACCACCAAGGAGGAGCTGGCGGGGCGTGCTCTGTTCCCTCACGTGCTGGTGAAAAACTGCGCCGTCGAGTTCAACTTCGGCCAGAAGAGGGAGCCCTACTTCCCCCCAAAGGAAGGCTTCACCTTCATCCACGATCTTCCCATGGAGCAGAAGATCAGGGGCACGAARGGACCCGCCAACAAGTCTGACTGTGAGGTAGGGCGTCGTTTCATTGACGTGGACGTGAAAATTAGTACAAACTAAATACAAAATGAGCTGGGTGGTTTGTGTTTTTAGATTTTGATGATGGTCGGCCTCCCCGCCTGTGGAAAGACCACGTGGGCCCTGAAGCACGCAGAGGCCAACCCTGAGAAGAAGTACAACATCCTGGGCACGAACGCCATCATGGACAAGATGAAGGTCAGTTCCCTCAGCCGCCTCAGACCACACAAACCTGTTGTGTTGGCGTGGGACGGTATGAAATTATGACCGTATGATAACCTTAGGCAAAAATATCACAGTTTTGCAAAATTACAGCTTTAAAAAGTTTTATTTTGAAATTTGTATTTAAAAACAAAAAAGAAAATAACTTTTCTACTATCATCTTCAACTTTAACTAGCTTTGGAATCTGTTTTTAGATCTCAGAAGTGTTATGCTGAAATTTTATTTACCTGTGTGCATTTATACTTATGAATTTTAGCACCTAATGCAATTAGTTTATCCTGATAAAGTTTACATATAATATAGGATAACTGCTTTTTTACTGCTTTATTTAAGACTAATCAGTGTAAACTGCATGACAAGTCTTTTTATTGAAGTAATGTATCACGTTGGGAGTTTATATTGTGTTTTAAATTTCAAAAGGGGTTTTGACGTAAAGATTATTTAATTAAATGCACACAGAAACAAGAAATCACAACTATATATGTGTGTTTATGAAACGCACGTTCAGCTAACGAGCTGCTCGGCTAAAGGAGGCATTCAGTTTTATCATCTTTCACTTCAAACTTATCAAATACATAATCCAACAACTCACAGTTTTGCAGACAAGCTGTGATCGGTGCTTTAACCCACAGCAACACAATGTTTCATAATCCGATGCTAACGTTAGCTTGTTCATTTCAATGTAGCATAAACTTTACCTGGAGCTGCGATCATGTTAGAAGCCTCCACGGTCCACAAGACATTCTGTCCGTCTTTTTACAGCATCCAAAGTACTTTCATATAGCTAGATTTACTATTTTAGACAGGGAAAAGTTTGGGGAACTCTCTTCCTTCAGTCGTAAAACACAGAGCTGCCGACAGGTAGCTCTGCAGGGGGGAAGGTTTGCAGCTGCACAGACCAGAGGAAAAACAAATAAAAAACGCTTATACCGTAGGAACAGTGTGACAGAAAAATGTAGTGGTTTCCAAACCATGACTTTTTCATATTACGGTACACCTTGAAACAGGTATCCGGCCCATGCCTACCCAGAGTTCATGCAGGGTCGTAAAAAGTCTAAAAAAATCTAAAATTTGTAAATCTAAATTTTAGGCCTAAAGTCTTAAAAACACCCAGATTTTCATCCGAGGTCTTAAATTTAATTTTGTCACGTCTTAATTTTTTTTTTACTTTTGATCATTCCCTGAAGTGTAGGCTGCATAAATACAGTAAAACACCGTAATCAGAGGTTGACTCTGTCTTCATGAAGTGCCAAGTTTGCTACCAGTTTTTGTACATAGCTAAACTACAAATCCTTTGATAACTGCAGGAAAAAAACGGCACCGTTTGCTTCCATGTTTTTGACCTCTTTGCCRCYACAACTCCTCGCATACAGCAGCTTGTTCACCTTAAAAAAAAACAAAGAAGTTCAGTCACGTCCACTGTTAGTTGTTTAAACTTAGGTAAGTGAGTTTTCAATGAGACTTGGTTTGATATCGATGACGTTTGCAGTCGGTTGGAAGTGGTCCACAGCWGTCCATATGAAGGTCTCATCCATATGACTGTTTCGTTAAAATAATTTAGTGTTCTTATATTAAAATTAAATATTCTTTAATAGCTAAATTGATAGCAATTTCTGTGTTAAAATTTCTGGGACAATTTGAATGTTCCTGTTAATGTGTTGGTTTGGTCTTGAATGTCATTCCTAATGGTCTTAAAAGGTCTTAAATTTACCTTACTGAAACCTGCATGAACCCTGCCTACCGTCGTGTCGTGGCGTGACGCTGCTCTGCCTCTCTGCAGGTGATGGGTCTGCGCCGCCAGAGGAACTACGCCGGCCGCTGGGACATYCTGATCCAGCAGGCCACCCAGTGTCTGAACAGACTGATCGAGATCGCCGCCCGCAAGAGACGCAACTACATCCTGGATCAGGTACTGCTCCCGCACCTACACCCAGTCCTCCTCCTCACCACAGTGAGTCAATGTGCCCTGATGATCACTTTCTCTCTAATGGATTATTTATTTATCTTTCAGGGGGTCTCTGTGTATTATAGAATAGAAGAAGCATTGATCACCCTGTTGTCATTTGCTTGTCATGTAACAGACAATGATTAATTGCTCTTATAAGTGACAGAACATGTTGTTTCCTTCAGTATATTTGCACTTGCTATTATGTGATATTACAGTACTGTTTGTCTTGTGAACAATGTACAAGTAAACCATGACTTTGTAAAGATGTTGAGAAACAAGTAAGCTCTTGACTGGTGAGTAAGAAAAACACCTTCTGTTGCTAATTTAATAAGCCAGAGTTGATAGCTTTTTAAAAGCTACTTTTAAGTGAGAAACATGGAGCTTTTATCTTTTTTTTGAATGTGATTTTTTTTTTGTTTATTTTTTTAATTAATTGACCCAGAAGGTAAGTAGTGACTAACGACCTTTAGCTTTTCAGACCGTTGTGCCTCAGCTGATGTGSAAAGGTAAGTGGGTCTGGTGGTCCCGAGTCCTCGCCCAGGACACCGTGAGTATGAGACGGTGAGTGCTAGATGTTTGTCGTCTGAAATGGGACAAGAGTTCGTATGAAGACGAGGTAAGCTAAGGTAAGAGTGGGGGACCCATCAGAGTAGAGAGATGAGGGATTTTCTCTTAAAATCAGTTGGTTAATCCAACTTTATGAAACTAAACACAGCCAAGTATTTAAGTTTAACTTTAAATATACTAAAATGAAGTAAACTTCCTTTTTTTTATAGACTTTCAGTATTTTATTGCATTTGAATTGCYATCAACATGAGTTTCAACGAATAACCAGAAAGAAATCCATATTTCCTGCTAATGWTTTTGTACCTGTTTTTATGATTTTTTTTGTAACCTCCTGATGTGTATTGTATTCAGAAATGTTGACATCATTTAAACTGCATGCAGTGTTGGATAGCACAGAGAAGTGATAAAAGTCACCACCTTTTGGTAATCTGCATGCTTCTGCTTTTTAATAACYGTGAGCACAAAGTTCCATAAATCAAAATATTTAGAGAGTCGGAATGTAACGTTTAGAAGCCAGAAGCAAGGAAGTGATTTAAACTTAAACACAAACTGATTATGGACCACCTAATGTAAATTTACCSTTGTATATTTATAGATATTAAATAGGAATGCACGAAAACTTGTTTTAAGAATTGATACCGATAAACTATAACTTTCTCCTTCTAGCGGCCGATAACCAATAATAACCGATAACATGCCAGGAGAAAAGACTAGTTAAAAATGGGTAAGGTCATAACATAAATAAATGAGACCAAAATCAAATGACACTGTAAATTATATTATTTGACATAAACTCCTAGCAAACAAACATTTTGAAAAACATATCTAACAAAACAATTTTTCAGATGACCATCTTTGTAAATAATGCACATTAATTATAAAAAAAAGAGCTTTAACACTGATCTCAGATTTAAACAAATATGTACAAAGAGAAAAAGTCATTCCACAAGTTCAAACAAGATAATTCACTAACACAAGTTAGATTCAAAGTACATTTGTTTTTATTATTWATAATATATCATTTAAAACAAATTTTCTGCCTGAAACAGTGAGATAATAGTGCACAAGTGATAACCTGTCAATCAATGTGTGAACTGGAAGAGAGAGGTAGCGGCAACTTGGCATGGTAAACTGTGGCTAACAATGGTAAATTGTGGCTAATGATGGTAAACCGTGGGTAACGATGGCAATCCGTGGCTAACGATGGCAATCCGTGGCTAACGATGGCAATCCGTGGCTAACGATGGCAATCCGTGGCTAACGATGGCAATCCGTGACTAACGATGGCAATCCGTGGCTAACAATGGCAATCCATTGCTAACAATGGCAATCCGTGGCTAACTATGGCAATCCGTGGCTAACTATGGCAATCCGTGGCTAACGATGGCAATCCGTGGCTAACGATGGCAATCCGTGGCTAACGATGGCAATCCGTGGCTAACGATGGTAAACAGTGGCTAACGATGGTAATTCATGGCTAACAATGGCAATCCGTGGCTAACGATGGCAATCCGTGACTAACGATGGTAAACAGTGGCTAACGATAGTAATCCGTGGCAACAAGGCGATAAAAGCTTCGGTCTTTAGCGAGGGTGAACGGCTGCTTGTCAAGCTCCATCGTTTCCATCGTTAAATTGCTTGAGATTTGCGTCCTTTCTGGCAATTTTTTTTTTTTGATTTGTCAAAAGCCTCAGCAATGATTTAAGTCCCGATGAGTTCTTGAACGCTAGCTTGTTATTGTTAGCCTTTTTAGCAGTACGGACTCTGCTGCGTTCAGGAGGTAACGGACAGTACATGTTCTCAAATTAGGAGTAGTCGTTCCAACCTTTTTTTTTTATAATTATGAAGTTGGTTAATCGGTAAAATAATATTAATAATTCTTAAAGTGACTGGTTTTTCAGCATGGAGTATTGTAATTATTATTCTAGTAAGAAAGTAGTTTTTTCCGACGCAACTTGAACGTTGCTCGGGTCGTGCCGAACGGGAAGCGACTTGACCAAAAAGGATAAAAATAAACATGCATTCTCACTGCCSTGCTGGCAGACATGTAGATACATATATTATTGGTTCTGTTTGTTATGATATCGGACGATAATTATTGTGCACCCGTTATTGAAYATTAGTCGTCTTTTATAAAATCATAAAATAAGATCACTAACAGCTGCTAGGATCTCGTGGCACAAGATTCAATGCCGTTATATCCTCTGCAAGAGAAATTTCTCATTATCGTAGTTGCGTGACAAAAATTGCGTATTTTTTTAATCTCACATGGGGTGTGCACCAAGTATTGTGATTGGTCAGAATTTGGAGGGCGTGTTCATGCAGAAAAGCGGTCTCTTATTTTTGAAAAKGCAGACATTTTTACAAATGTTCCAGCAAATAAATCTTACAAATAAAAATAACTTGTGGAAGGTATCGGCACAGGTTTTGTGCACAGCTGAGACAGCGTGGAGACGCAGGCGGCTCTCCCCGATTTGAAAGCTTTYGATTTTAAATGAAATTACTACCKGGGTCAGGGRTGTCTTTGTCGGTTTCAATAGTTCYTGTGGCGCTCGTTTAAAGAAGCGTKTCAGGACCACGAGGTCACCTCAAGATTTTTCTCGCTCTTCCAGTTGAACGCCGTTTTATTGTGCCAGGAAGAAACGTCTCTGTACAGGCTGAGCTCTCGTGACGCTAAAATAAAGTTTGAAATGTCTGTTAAACGGAGATGAGGTGCAGATTTAATCATTTTCATTGATTTGTCGAAGATAACGTGTAAAGGAGTTTCAGTTTGTCCTCCTCAGTCTTTAGTTTTACAGTTCAGACCCTGAAACGTGTCAGTAAACTGTTCTGATTGGTAAAAACATACTTTGAGGAAATCTAATGTCACAAAATGAAATTCAAAATCAGGAACGAGGCCAGGAGGTTGAGTTTGTGGTGAAATTTTAAATGTATTTAATGTCATCTTGTTTACTCAGGATTTCAGTATCTTTCTTACTGCTCACTTCCTGACTAATCTTGTTTTTTCRTTATTCGTAAAATAGATATAAAACAAGTAAAAATGTTGCCGTTCTTGATGAGCTGTTATTGCGTTCTTGTTTGTTAATGTAATGTTTGAATTCAACAAATAATTGGCTGAAAATATCTTTACCAGTTTGTAACCTGAAATATTTTCACTATTAATTGTTTTAATACCAGTTTARTCCTGCCACTGCTGGAGTTGATGTATCAGAAGGTTGAGTTGTTTCAATTGTCAGTAAAATATCCTACAAACCACTTGGCAGATTTTAATGAAACTCATTGGATGTAAATCGAGCAGTAATGTAACCATTTGAAGATGGCCACCACAGCTGATCGATCACAAAATATCGCTAAAACTTCATGAGTTTTTAAAGATATAGAGCTAAAGTTTGAAGTGGTAGTAGCTGAGTCATCCCCAACACGTACTCTGAGAGCTAACTTTTAAAACCTGAGCTGTGGGATATAGTTATTTTTTAATTTAAATTGGTTTTAATTGGTTTAAACGTTAAACATTGTCAGTGTTGCAGCCTTTTCCTCAKTTAGTGACTCAATGTAAAGATTTATTTACATTATTAGCTTAATGGGAAGTCGTTTCTGTTAGTCTATTCAGTTTTTGTCAGTAAATATTCTTTTGGGAGTCGTTTTTTTTCTTAATCCTGCCTGTTGAGAATAAACCGTGATTCAGTCCAGATGTCCAGTTGTTTAATTATCTTGTTTTGTATTTTTTATATACTGATTTCTCCACATATTGATTTTATTGATACCGATGTTAAGTTTAACGTTCAGAACTCTGCTCGTCTTCAGATACAGAACAAAGGTCCAGCTGYTTTGTCGTTTTTATTTTTAGTTTTAATTTGTCGTGTTCTGGATGACTGATATTTGGTAGCAACAAAATTTTGACCCACTTAGTGTCAATAAAAGTGACTTTTAATGTCTTTAATAAGGGATGATGCAGTAAGACGTAAACAGAAAGTTATGAGTTATCTGTTGCTGCCGCCAAGATTTTGAACAATTTGTCGGATTATTTGAACTTTTTAAATTAATAGATRGTTGTGATTTAATTTAGACTCTTTATTTAACGGTAAAGCTTTTATCGTTCATAACAATCAGAATTTTAAAACTAATCTAATAATATTATTTTTTAAGCCATTGTTTTCCACATGCCTGCATGAATCCTAACAATCAGCAGTAATAATTTTTAAAAAGCTCGTTGCATGAATGAGAACTGCTTCAAGTTAAAAATCTTTAAACTGTTGATCTGGAAGTGGAGTTTAGGGGGTTGTGGGGGTCCCTCCTGTCTGTGTTTAACCTGTATCAGTGGTCCTGCCTGGTTCCTGGCCGCTCCGGCACCAAGGTGAGTGTGTGGAGTGACGAGAGGCCTGAAAAACCCGTAGAATGACCTCCCAAAGCCAAACCTCTGTCACTTGATTATTGCAGGGTTCCAGCTTCCTTCCAGTGGAAAGCCTTTTACAAGTAAACAATAACAAACAAGCTTCTACTTCTTTCTTGTCACCATTGCTAGACAAATGTATATGGATCAGCAAGGAGACGAAAAATGCGTCCCTTTGAAGGTTTTCAACGCAAGGCTATTGTAATTTGTCCCACGGACGAGGATTTTAAAGAACGAGCATTAAAGCAAACCAATGAGCAGGGGAAGGATGTGCCCGATCATGCTGTTTTAGAAATGAAAGGTAGGAACGCTGTGGAAACAACCAATTTAAATTAAAAACAACAGATCTACTATTTCTTTAAAACTTTTTTTTTAATGTGTTGTTTCTAAAATCAAACTTGGAAGATGTCCCCTCACCCCTCCCCCCATCATAGCCTTTGGTCAGATATCAGAACTGGACTTTTTGTTTTTACAGTTGACATAAATTTGATTTATTTATTTTTTTGTCCTTTTCCATTCAGCCTGTAACGCACTGCAACCCGACACGCTGGCCCGGTTCTTCTTCTGTTATATTAAAGCTAAAAACTTTTTTAGATTTTTAACCTCTTCAGCCCCAAACAGCATTTCCTGTTTTCTATTTCTTTTAACTTCTGTTAACTTAAGATCTGTCAGTTGAACCTGGATGTGTTTGGTATCAATAGAAAGCTAAGAAACTTGGCTAAAAGCTCATGGAAACTGTGTTTACATTCACCAAACAGTTCAAATGACAGGCAGTGGAATCAGAAAGTAAACAAACTACAAAATGTCATCAGTGCAAATCTGTAAAGACATGACAAGAAATCTGTAAAGGAATTTTTTTTATATTTTCTTAAAGCCAAAACAGATACATAAATATGTAATAAAGTTTGTTGGAATTTTTTTTTACTTGATTTTGAGTGAATATGATCCAACTGAAGTCAAATATAGTTTCTCATTATTTAATATAATATATATGGTGACAAATAAATGTTGGGATAATTTTTCAAAAGAACAAATATTCAATAAGTTTTTTCAGTCTGAAAAAAATAACTTTTGCAATAAAATCTTAACATTTATTAATGGTACCGTAATGGTCTGTGCTGTGCAGAATGGAAAAAAAGGCTAAATTATTTCTTTACTAAAACCTCTGTAACTTTGCTCCAGTTAATTTTAGCAGCATGAATCTTTGCACAGGTGATGTCCACAAGTRGATTTATTCCAGGTGTTTTTAGCCTGATTCATTATGGTTTTAAATGGGTTATATTCTGTCTGATGTAAAAATGATTCAGACGGGAGGGGAGAATGTAAATAATAATAATTTTAAAAAGTTCCGTCCGCAGTATCTCTAAAACAACATCAGCTGTTTTCATACTTACACTTCTGATGAAATGTCCCAAGTGTTGCTTTRTTTTGATACCAAGATTATTTAAGTAGAGTTTGTAAATGCTGAGAAACACTCAGTTACATTTCAGCATGGTGTTTTGAGTAAAAAACTTAAGAAAACTCCCTGGGGCTGAAGAGGYTAACAGACATGAGCGTTAAGTTACATGATGGCGAAGGCCGTCCTCGGTTTGCAGTGCTGTTTTCTTTTCACGTTGTCCTTTTTGTCCCCTCCCTGTCCCCGTCCTCTGTCTGCGTGAACAAATGTCTCCTCCATGTCCCCCTGGAGGTGATGTTTGTTCCCTTTACCCTGCTGTCTTTATCTGCTCTTAGACTCACCCTTCCCCTGTATCGTACTAATTATGTTTCGTTTTGTCTTCTGGTGGTGTGGCTGCTCTGGTCTTCACTACAACCCCTCCCCTCCCCCTCTCTGTCTCTCTCCTCACCGTCTCGCGCTCGCCTCTCCCCCCACACAAGCCAACTTCACCCTCCCCGAGCCCTGTGACTTCCTGGAGGACGTGACGTTCGTGGAGCTGCAGCGCGACGAGGCCGAGAAGCTGCTGAAGCAGTACAACGAGGAGGGCCGCAAGGCYGGCCCGCCCCCCGAGAAGCGCTTCGACAACAGGCAGGGCGGCTTCCGCGGGCGCAGCGGTGGCGGCGGCGGCAGCAGCAGCAGCAGCTTCCAGCGCTACGACAACCGCGACGGGTTCCGTGGCAGCTACCAGAACCGCAGCGGAGACGGAGGCAGCGGGTACAGAGGAGGTAAATCAGGGCTGGGTGATGTTTTATATTTTTATTTTTGTTGAGTTTTAACAGAAGAAAGTTTGTAACTACCTTCTGCCACCAGATGGCAGATATTACTCTTTGATTATACCTCATTATGGCTTTTATTTAAAATGTTTAATGTAAGGATGTCAGCAGAAWGTCTTCAGCTGTGAGGATTAAATGTGTTTTTCACATCAAAAGAAGGTTTTTAATTTGAAATATTTCTGAAATCCTCCAGCTTAACTACTGGAAATTATCCTTCCCCTTTTCTTTCATAGTTATCTAAAAYGAACTTCTTAAAGTGCCCCWGACATCAAATTTTAGTAATAAATGCAAAGGCAGTTTTGGAAAGACAACAATTAGAACATATTACAGAACAAGTTTCATACCATTGAGATGAACCGTTGTTGAGATATTTACATGTGAAGTAACAGGAAGTGATGTCAGACTATAGAGAAGAACTGGTTGTTTCTTTAATAATAATAATCCATTATTTAGTTATTATCTTTCAATTATTTTGAGGCACCGTCACAGAGAGATGAAGAGTTCAAATAATATTGATTCAATAAACAACGACCAGAGAGTTCCTCTTTGATGTCACTTCCTGTTACATTTTTGCTGAGCCAAAAATAAAAAAAAAACATGACAGTTGTGTGGCAAAATGGGTACAATTGTGTGTTTTTTACTAGGTTTATTAAAGGAGCTTTCTTTCACTTTTTGTATTTGAAGAATATGCATGGCACATTCACTTTAAGAAAATTGTGTTTAAAACAATGAAATCCTTTAGAAACAAAAGATAAACACATCTGTAAGTGTCTTTTTCTGCTGTCAACTTTGTTTTACWGTCGACTGAACAAATAAAGTAAATGTTTAGGAATAAAAAATGGCCCAAAATCAATTAAGAAATCTATAAACTGTAAATTTCAAAACGTAACACATAGGAACCTTGATAATAAAATGAACAGTAATAAATAAACCAAGAGTTTATTTATCCTCAAAATAATTTCATTGCAAAAACAAAATAATCTGTGTCAATTTTAGTTCAGAGCAAAGTTTTATTCTGGTAACTAATTGAGATGTGTGTAGTAAAATGCTTTGTGTTGTGCAGGCTACAGTCGTGGTGGGTACAACCAGAACCGTTACGGCAACAGTTACCGTGACGGAGGTTCTGAAAGCCGCGGCGGATACAACCGCAGCCAGCAGTCCAGTGGAAGCTACAATCGCCCGACTTCGTACAACAAGGSAGGCTACAACCAGGTACTGAACGTAACGGTCAGCCTGAAGATTTAAAATGTTTATAAACGGGTAAAATGTTCAACATGGTTTTATTTTCATCAGCAGAGCTACAACCAGGGCGGCTACAACCAGGGTGGCTACAACCAGGGCGGCTACAACCAGAGCGGCTATAACCAGAACTACTACGGCAGCTACAGTCAGTACCCAGGGTACAGCCAGAGCTACAGCCAGCCGCCAGCGACCGGACAGGCGTACAACCACCAGCAGCAGCCGCCGGCTCAGCCTCCGGCTCAGCAGCAGCCGCAGAGCTACAACCAGCAATATCAGCAGGTATTYCAGGAGGATTCATTCAGAGATGTTAGCAGAGTTAGCATGTTAGCAGGTGAAGTGTACACCGCCTGCTAACGAGGCTAATAACCAGCAATATCAGCAGGTATTTCAGGGCATATTCATTCAGTGATGTTAGAGTTACCATGCTAGCAGTTGTCGTATACACCATCTGCTAACGAGGCTAATAACCTGCAATATTAGCAGGTAGTTCAGGGCGGATTCTTTCACTGATGTTAGCAGAGTTAGCGTCTTAAGCCGTCTGCTAACGAGGCTAATAGCCAGCAATATTAGCAGGTAGTTCAGGGCGGATTCATTGAGCGATGTTAGCAGTGTTAGCATCTTATGCCGTCTGCTAACGAGGCTAATAACCAGCAGTATCAGCAGGTATTTCAGGGCAGATTCATTCAGTGATGTTAGCAGARTTAGCAGGTGAAGCTATACTAGCGAGGCTAATAACCTGCAATTCACTAACAGCAGCTAGCTGTAATAAATATTTTATTGACTAATTTTCTTCTTTTCTAACTGTAAAGTTGTGATGTTTTTCTTTCAGTATGCTCAGCAGTGGCAGCAGTACTACCAGAACCAGAACCAGTGGAACCAGTACTACAGCCAGTACGGTGGCTACCCTAGCCAGGGCAGCCAGGGCCCTCCAGGATCCCAGTAGCTCCGCCCYTGCTTCCTCCGACGCCCCTCCCCTTACCCCTTTTTTTGACCTCTGCAGTAAATGGATATTTTGTACAGCCCCAAACGTGACATCGTGTCTGATTTATTAACACCTCTGCCACCATCATCACAGAAACTGTAAACAGTTTGATGTCTTTTTCATTTTTTTGTTTTTTATATCAAATCAAGTCTTACTCTTGGTGCCGAGTGGGAGGCAGTAAACGTTAACTCTCAGAACCTTTAAGATTATGAATCAAACGTGGACGTTCTCCACGTTCTGAAGAGGTGATTGTATATTTTTAGGAGGAAAACAGAGAAAAGCCTGAATAATTTAGCTTAAAGAACAAACTGCATGTGTTTTACCTTCATGATTCGTTTTTATTTACCAAACATTTTCTTATAAGCGTGGGTACTGTAGTATTTAATTCAGTCTTTATTAGGAGTAATCTTTTCTCCACTCTTCACTAGCTGTATTTACAGTTTTTTTTAATCCATCCCTTTGTGATTGCTGTTGGCGTCTCGTAGTAAAAACCCATTTTGTCCATTTTTTTCTACCTTAAATGAAAAAAAAAATCAGATTTTGACCACAAGTTATCTTGTCTTTATACAATAAACAGTTGTAAACATCTGTAAACGTGTGTAAAAGTTGTTTTTTTAAGTCAAACAAAACAGTCCACGCTTGGTTTATCCACTTTTTTTAATAATGAACAAAAAAGAAGAAAAAAAAGTTGAAAGTCGTCTTGAAATAAATTGTTCCAGTGTCGTTTTAATGAAGCGTAGGTGAACTTGGAGAAGAAATCTGAGAGTCCGAAGTGTCTTCAGGGCAGGAAATAAACATTTTGGGTGAGTTTTCACTCCTGTTGCTCAAAAACCAAATTAAACAAAAAAAAAAAAACATTTTCTAAAGCTGCAACGCTGAAATGGTTCTACAATCACCGGTCACTTTGAGGTCCGCTTTAAATGAGTCACACAAATATAATCACTTCTTACAACTTTTAGAACCTCTTAATTAAAAAAAAATCTAATTTAAGTGATTTGTTTGTTAGAAATTCACGTTTTTTCCAATAAAATAATGAGAAATTCTTCCATCCTGTTAAATGGACATAATCACGGTTATTTTCAGCACTTGTCCCAGTGATACTGCCAAAAACTAAACCAAATCCATTAAAACACTTTGTTGCCGGTTGAAGAACTAAATTTCAAAGTGGGTCCGACCTGGTGCCGCCTGATAAAGTGACCGGTGAGTGTTGTCTCACAATCCAAAGCCAAATAATTAGGATTTCTGTTTTTCCAAATAAATTCATGAACCAGTTGTCTGATAGCTGCCAAACGGACCGAGGATTTTGCTGCTCTTAGTGTTAATTTCCTACCCTGCTCTGAAACCACATGAGATCAACAAATGTTTGTTTTTCATATGTTCTAGCACCAGAAATCCAAGGCACATGTTCTAAAATAAAAAAAGGTGTTTATAAATTACAAAACAAAAACCAGTATTTGAATTTAAAACAAAGCCAAACCATCGAAGATGAGATTTAAAACTAGTTTTAAGCAGTTCGTTTCCAGCTGCTGCTTCTCCAGATTGAAGGTCCTTCATCGGTTCACCCCCCCCYGACGAGGTTCGTTTTGTCCCGAGGAGGAAGAGGAGCGCTCAGTCCGGCTCTCTGCTTTTGTCTTTGTGCAGATGTAGCTCATCCATCTTGTCCTGCAGGAAGGAGACGGGCACGGAGCATCCTCGGCCTCTGTGTGGCAGCGTGTTGGCCTGAAACAAACGGAGGCAACGGCTCGGGTTATTTTACTTCAGTGTTGCATGAAGTACCTCAAGGTGATGAGTAAAAGTACAAGTACCGTATTTATGTACAATACGTTTGTCATTTTTTGAGCTTGAAAAGCATAAAAAAATCTAATCAACAATAACCACCCCCCACCCTCACTTTATGGATGATTTTTAGGGTTAAATGTCTAGTATTACACAGTATCTTATAAAAATACTTTGGTAAAAGTTAGTCTTCTATAAGAATGTTACTTGAGTAAAAGTCTTAAAGTATCTGATGTTTTTTGTACTTAATATCAAAAGTAAGTTTCTGACAAAATCTACTTGAGTATTAAAAGTAAAAGTGAGCGGTTAAGATTTTCCTAAATAACATTTATTGGGAGGGTGAACTCTCCAGAAAACTTTTTTTCTAACAGCGTGCAGCTGTGATGGACTGTGTACAAAGTAATACTGTGTCAGAATGATATATATATTTATACTGTTCATCCAGAGTTGTAAAGTAACTAAGAACAAATACTTTGTTACTGTAGAGTTTTTGGGTATCTGTACGTTACATGAGTAATTATTTTTCAGCCTACTTTTTACTCCTTACATTTTTAAAAAAGTCAAGAAGTAGAAAATAGTTACTTTTATTTCATTTTTGCTTGTTTTCATTCCAGCTTATAATAAAAAATAAAAACTATCCATATAAACTGAGCCTCCTAGATAGAGTGAATTTAACTGTGGTTGAATGAGAAGTATAAATATATAAAACTCTGATAGTGTTTTAGTTTGTACACAAACAAATCATGTCACACTCCAGCAGGACAGAATCCTTCAAATCAAAGGAATGAACTTAAATAATGTAAGGAGTATAAAATACAGATAATTGTATAAAAATGTAATGAGTAAAGTAAAAAGTATGCTGAAAAATAATTACTCAAGTAAAGTACAGATAACCAAAATTTCTACTTAAGTACAGTAACAAAGTATTTGTACTTAGTTACCTTACAACTCTGTTTTACAAGCTTTGAACGAACTGATCCTGTGTGCTCTGAGGTTTCCTCACCCTTTTCTCTGCAGACCCGTGGACGACGGAGTTCACATGGTTCCCCCTCCTGTCCTTCCTCTCGGGGGTCCAAACCCCAGGATCCGTCTGAGTGGAGCAGTCCGACAGCTTGTGTTCCGTCTCGTTGCTCTGTGGGAAAACGAAGGCCTCCTCCTCAGAACCTGTCAGAGAGCATCACACGTCAGTCACCTCGCTCTGATTCACGCTGTGGCACCGGATGAGACGAGTAGGGATCTCTGCAGCGTTGTTCCTGAAGAGTAGGTGTTTCTAAACATACACTGATTTGGTTCTTCTTTTCGTTTTTCTTTCACTTTAATTACTTTCACTTTAATTTTAGCAGCCAAAACTGAGGCACAGGGGTTAATATTAGGGTGGTGTGACAACTGGAACACTCTCCACTGGAAACTGTTCACACCCAAAACTCAGGACCACACCCCCAACATTTTGCTCTTCTAGTGTAGTGATGGGCGCGGCCAGAGGGAAAAAATACTACCAGAAGGAGCTTTGCCTTTGAATGGAGAAAGAAGGAGAATTAAGACAAGGAGTCTTCTTTAAGAAAAAGGTGGAGAAAATTCATCTGAGAACCAAGGTGGATCAAGTTTTTCTGTGGATCTAAAGAGCACAAAGTCCTCTGTGGTTGAAGGTGGCAAAACGTTCCTTATCAGCACACAGGTCAGGCAGCTCTGGAGCAGGAAAATGAGGTGTAGGAACCACGTCTTCTGGTTGAAGTGGAACTTGCTGCTGCTCAATGAAGAGAGAACTCAGAAACAGGCTGGTTGAACAGCAAGAATCTTTATTTTTGCAGTCCGGGAGATTACAGCCAAAAACCAAATTGTGGCCTTCAATGCCAAATGATTCACCAAGTAAGAAGATGAAGACGAAGGCCAAGAGCAGGGGCGTACAAGGCTCTTTATAGGCTTTCACAGATGCACCATAAATCTTGTTACGGTATACTTTCTTCCTAATATGGTAATATGTGCCGAGTTCTGAAGCTGGAAACTAAGAAGCCTCACATCTGTGCATTCCTGAGAAAAGGCCCCCCACTCTTGGACACTACAAAAACTTCTGTGGACCATCAAGGTGGTGAAGTTCTTTACCAGTACTGTGAGTACATACACCTGGCTGTAGCAGCCGCTGCTGCACCAGGTTTGGCATTTTGACTTTTATTGAGCTGCCAAGATCAGTTTTTTGTTGTGTTTACTTTACTCGAACTTGGGACAGACAAAGAAAAAAATCCAGAGTGGAGTTTATGATTTTGGACCTATTTGGAACTGAACTGAACACAAGATTATCTATGTTTACATTCAAATTATTGTTTGCTGTGATAATTGTTTTTCTTTATTTCACAATTGTGCAACAATACATTTGAGTTTTGAAAGAAACTGGTATTTTTGGGTTTATTTCATTTAATGTTTAGGGTGACCAGCACTGTTATATGCTTGCATCCTTTGTGAGGTTGTTGTGTTTTCAAGGCTAATATAAAGAAAAATCTTATGTCAGGAGGTAGAMCTGACTGGCACCCCCTCAGACCTTGATTTCATGAACCCGTCACAGTAGGAAGGGCCAAATCGTAGAATCAAGGGGTTAATTTTAGGGTCAAATGACTGGGGAGTGCTAAATAATGTGGTTTTAATGTAACGCTCCTTTGTGCTCGTTTAATCTGGTGTGGTTGTAAAGTAACGCCCCCTTTGTGCTCGTCCAATCAGGTGTGGTTGTAAAGTAACGCTCCGTTGTTCTCGTCCAATCAGGTGTGGTTTTAAAGTAACGCTCCTTTGTGCTCGTCCAATCAGGTGTGGTTTTAAAGTAACGCTCCTTTGTGCTCGTCCAATCAGGTGTGGTTGTAAAGTAACGCCCCCTTTGTGCTCGTCCAATCTGGTGTGGTTGTAAAGTAATGCCCCCTTTGTGCTCGTCCAATCTGATGTGGTTGTAAAGTAACGCCCCCTTTGTGTTTGTCCAATCGCCCCCTTTGTGCTTGTCCAATCAGGTGTGGTTGTAAAGTAACGCCCACTTTGTGCTCGTCCAATCAGGTGTGGTTGTAAAGTAACGCCCCTCTTTGTGCTCGTCCAGTCAGGTGTGGTTTTAAAGTAACGCCCCCTTTGTATTCGTCCAATTGCCCCCTTTGTGCTCGTCCAATCAGGTGTGGTTGTAAAGTAACGCCCCCTTTGTGCTCGTCCAATCAGGTGTGGTTGTAAAGTAACGCCCCCTTTGTGCTCGTCCAATCAGGTGTGGTTGTAAAGTAACGCCCCCTTTGTGCTCGTCCAATCAGGTGTGGTTGTAAAGTAACGCCCCCTTCGTGCTCGTCCAATCAGGTGTGGTTGTAAAGTAACGCCCCCTTCGTGCTCGTCCAATCAGGTGTGGTTGTAAAGTAACTCTCCTTCGTGCTCGTCCAATCAGGTGTGTCTGTTCTGAAACGCCTACTCGTCTGCAGAGAACCCCCTCTCGGAGGAGGCGTGGACGGGATACACACTCCAGCTGTTGCCCTTGGTTCTGGAGTCGGGAGCAGGGGTGCAGGGACACGACCCGGTTGTGTTCTTGTGTTTCTTCTGGCACTCCATCCTCACCAGATCTCGACAGTGTCTGTGACAGTTGATCCCACAATCTGAAGGAAAAGCAAAAACATTTACATTTATTGGTCCAAAATTTAGGTTCGGTCCAAACAAGACCAAGGATGTAAATGTTCACTGAAGTGATGAGCAGGGTCTCTCCTGACTTCTTCCTTTGACTGTGGTGCTTCTGGAGCTTCACTAACCTCTAATTCCCCTAAACAAAAATCTTAGTTCTGCTAACACTAAACATATTAAAATTAGGGGAAGCTAAACGCTAACGACTGTGTCACACATCTTCAGTTTTATGCCGCAGAACATATTTATAAAGACTGGAGCTTAAAACCCTGTTTTTGTAATATGTCGCTCTGTGCAAAGCATAAAAAATAAATAACATTTTTTTTTAATTCAGGAAAAAAACATTACTTTTGTAGGAGTAGTTAATGCAATGTGTAAAAATTATTAATATAAGCTTGTAAACAAATTGGAGAGCTTTTTAAAATGTAAGTTTTGTTAAATATTTTCAGTTATTTTACTTCAGATTAAAAGCATTTCTTGGATCGAGTTTGTGTTTTTATCAGGACAGTTTAATTCTATTTTTAGAACAGTCACGTGACTGTCCGCTCGACGCTGAGGCGCGTTGCTTTCAGTGGAGCTACACCGGTTTAGCTGTGTTTAAACTTGAATAAACTCAGGGAAACAGCATCAAACTCCGCCTGGAGGATCACACAACATACACGCTGCGATTCTCATAACAAGGACTCGGGATACAGCCATCAGCCCAACATGGAWGGAGTACTTTTGATCACTTTTCCCAAGCTAAGATGCTATGCTAACTGCTGGATTCAAGCGAYGGGAGAGCTGAATTTGACCAGAAAAAAAAGTCAACCAAGAACTTAAGTCTGCTCCAAACATTTCATCAGAGGTAAAAGACCAACACTGGACCACCCGGATCCTTTCTCTGCACTTTCTGTGAATAAACAGGTACAGTAAACCTTATTGTTTTTACTGTAGCCTACTGCTAGCTTAACTCCTAGCATCCATGCTAGCTTCATGTAGCGCTCTACTGCAGTCAGTCACACATACGGTGCTAAAATTATACTTACACAACTTTTAAACATCATTATATTTTGTTAAACATGCAGAAGCAGTGGCTCCAGTGATAAAAATGCACACAGACACACAATATATGCAGCAAGCTAAGTATTAAGACACAGTAAAAACAACCTTTTTTAACAATTCAACTCACTTTTCCAAGTGTCTGTGGAAGACCTGGACCCTCAAGCCCACCATTCAACTCAACTCAACTGAATRTCCTCGTTTAGTGGAATCTAATATGTCTGCTAATGGTTTTCAACGCTAGCAGAAAAGCTAATCCGCTAAATGAAAAGCTAGTTCCGCTATTAGCGGTTAAGCGGACCTGTGCCCACCACTGTGTGTCATCATTCACACATGATGTTTTCACCTGAATAACTCATTTTATTTTAGCAGTTTAAATGTCGCAGCTCGTTCAGCAGACGGCTGCTTTRATGTTTGGTTTCTGTGACTTTTCTAAATATTTATCTAAAATAAAATTCCCTCTACAAATAAATAGAAATCTGTTCAATTCACCCAAAAACCATCGCTTTGAAATATGATTCTGACTTTATTAGCTTTTAGCTACTGTTATTCTATGTTTAGCCTTTAGCTACACTTCTAGGTGTTAAGCTACTATTTTGTAAATTTTAGCTTGAATTACTGCTCTGCTTCTTTTAGCATTTAAGTTACCATTTTTAAACGTTTAGCTTGAAGCTACAGTTTTGATAAAACTAGCACTTATATAGCAAATTTTAGATTTTAGCTTCTATTATGATGATTTTATCTTTTAGATATATGTTTAACTTTTAGCTTTCAATTTGCTACCTTTAGGTTTGAGCTGTCGTTTTGCTACTTTTAGCTTTTAACTGACATTACTATCTTTAGCTTTTACCTCCATTAAAAAAAAAATTCAGCAATTAGCTAACATTTTTATGCTAGCACATTTCTGCTTTTCTTTAGCTTGTAGCTACAGTTTTTTTTAAGTCTGGCTGTTGTTTTGCTAATTTTAGTTGCCGTTTTCCTACTTTTAGCTACTATGTAGAACATTTTAGGTTATAACTTATTTTATGTTAAATTTGGCTTTTAGCTAATATTTTGCATTTTTTTAGCTTCATCGTTTAGATCTTAGCTACTTTTATGATGGTTTTCGCTTTTAGATATAGCTATGTTTAACTTTAAGCTATCAATTTAATACTTTTTGCTTAAGYTTTCATTATGCTACTCTTAGCTACCATTCTGCTAATTTTAGCTTTTAATTACCAATTTTGCTACTTTTAGCTTTTACCTCATTTTAAAAAGCTTTTAGCAATTAGCTAGCCTATTTCTACTTTTAGTTTTAAGCTGTCTTTCTGCTTTTTCTAGCTTGTAGCTGCAGTTTTTATAAGTCGGGCAAATTTTAGCATTAGCATCTGTTTTGCTCATTTAAGCTAAGTGGGATCTAACTGGGCTGAGACTGGCACACCATCAGTTTTGAACACAGTAAGTTGTGCTGCAGATTTTCTTTCATGTTGGACCCAGGTTTACCCTGGGTGTCTTGAGTTCACAGAGCTGACCAGCTGACCCTACGTCTGAAAGGTTTGAGTGTTTCTGGGTGCAGGTCGTGTCTTTACCTTTGCAGTGGTAACCCTGTTTGATGACTCCCCACAGCTGCAGGAGGGCAGATGAGAGAATGTTACACTTTAAATCATTGTTTGTGTAAAAATAAATAAATAAATCACGAGGGTTTACTCACGAAGCGTCCACACGTGTCGCAGAATGTCGGCCTCTTGTACGTGGTTTCGTGGAAGTTGTGCGCGTCTTTGAAGTTGTAGCCCAGCTTGGCGCACACAGACATCCCCCTCATGAAGTAGGACATGATTTCCTCCCGGCTGATCTGCCCCTCCCTGAGGAGGAAATGATTCCAACGTAATGCATCGTTTCWGTCACTTTATTGTTCCTTTAAGTATATTTTTTGTCTTTAGGTGTCCGTGACACAAATGTCATCCAAATRCAAAAATAAAACTTGACATAAAACACGATTTAACCATTTGGTAACATAACTGACAGATTTTCTTTTGAACTTGGCTCGGCCTAAATGAAACAGGAAGTGACATTGAAGGGGAACTGAAAGGAACTCTCAGGTCTTTGTTTATTGAAACATTCGGATCATTCAGAAAAAACACRAAGACGGAAAGGTGAGTAACGTGAGCCCACCTTTGATGCCCCCCTGTGCCCCCAAGCAAGGTAGTACCAGAGCCGGTGTTACACCATATTTTGTGACCGTCTTATATTGTGACCAGAGGGGTCGCTGTTGCGTTTCTACAACAGAACTTGGCCGAAAATAGCCACAAAGAAGAATGAAACGCCAAAAGTGTAACCCAGAGGTCACAAAATATGTTGAAATGACAGTAATTTATCTTTTAAAACTGCATGAGGTTTATGAGGGCGTCCCTGAATTTTTTTTTTTTTTGCCTTTTGTAAGGGGTCCCAAGACCCAAAACGTTTGAGGACCCCTGATCTAAAACATCAGATTCTTCTCCACAGTCTGGGTTGTTAGCCGTTGTAGCAACGCTCTGTTTACATGCAGACTTCCCCCTTTGACATCACTTCCTGTTACCTCAAATGTGAATATCTCAACAGCTGTTCATCTCAGCTATGTGATTTCTGTTTTTCAATTTGTTATCAACATTATCTTCCCAAAAGTGCATTCATATTCATTACAAAAAATGATGTCACAGGCACTTTAAAAGCTATTTTAATAATAAATTAGCATATTGTTCGTCCTCACCTGTCAGTTTCTTGAGTGCAGAAGGAAAAAGGGAAGTTGGCTGCTATTTTTTCAAAGTCCTCCAGCGAAATGTAGCCGTCCTGGTTCTGGTCGTAGTTCTTCATGACGGACTGCGGGGGGCAGCAGAGGGCGAGGCCCGTCAGCAAAAGCAGCTCTGCCCCAGGACAAGAAGGAAGTGAAAGCCTGGAGGCGTGAGCGCCGAGGAGCACTCAGATACTCACATCCACCATCTGCTTGACGTGTTTGGAGATGGTGTCCGAGTCGAGCCTGGGGGTGACCCCCGACCCCCACTCCGCCACCACCGGGGGCGTGGCAGGCTGTGGACCGACACATGCAGTGATGAGACACTGAGGACTGTGAGAAACAAGAAGAAAAGAGCACACCCACCACATAACACACTTCCCTAACATACGGCGCTTTGATGTGGCTGACTTTGATGTATTTCAGCTGCTTTTCTTTTCAGCGCGTCACACCCACAGAGTGCACGAAACGTCCAAACAAGTCGGAACAGATCAAACACCTTTCATGCTTCTCTACCTGAATCTTGGGGTTTTTAGGCTCCTTGGTGTATGAAAGTTCATATATCTCGTCCTCGGTGTAATACAGGTCTAAAGAGAGCTGAGGAGAGGACAGAGATTATTCTGGGCGGGAGGTTTTGTATGGGATTAATCTTGTGTCAACAGGAACTGAATTTGAGTTGCCCAGATTAAATCTGAATGAATTTGAAATTGAATGCATCGGTTTGAAAATAAATTTCACTAAATTGAAACTGAATTTAAAGTTTTGTACCTGAATTAATTTGCTTTGAAACTGTATTTTGGTTTATTAAAAATTCAGTTTGACTTCTTTCACTTTCAGTTCCATAATTCAGATGTTTGTGTCACATCCTGGTCCTTGAGAAAGCCAGGCAGAGTAATCAAACACAGATCCACAGATTTATGTTTCACTTTGGTGAAGTTCCCCTTCTGGATGTAACAGAGTTGATGCAATCCACTGTAAAAGTGACAAAAACAGACAAAGTTATTTTATTGCAGTAATTAATTTGACCTATATGTAGAAATTTTACATTTACATCACATCATGGATCAGTCAGCTGCAGCATCTGATCAA
>NW_013954279.1:15217-32052 GCF_001266775.1 Austrofundulus limnaeus | reverse complement strand
CTTCAACTCGCCTAGGGCACCAAAATGGCTAGAGCCAGCACTGATTACAGTTACAGGACCCAAGTGCCGACTACTCTGGAACAAAAGTTTTCTAAAATCAAACATAAGGGCCATCTACACAACCCCTGAGGCTTAGCTTAAACTGGGTCGTTTGACAAGATAATGATCCCAAACATAGCAGCAAATCCAAAACAGACTAGCTAAAATAGAAAAAAATGAACGTGATCCTTAGAACTTAGACCCGGTCTAAGTTCAGGAGGAGTTTGGGTATACTGGGCTTGTGTTTAACCTTAGTGCCATGACAGGTTCCACATCTCTATCATTAAAGAGCAAATCTTTGAAACCCAGTCATTTCAGATTTAGATCAAATCGAGTCATATTTGGTAAAATTGTCAGATGAGTAAAGTTGGACCCAGTAATTTATCTGGTAATTTGTCTCAGCTTTTTTGCACAATAAGGTGTTACACTTAAAAAGATTATTGTTAAAGTGAAAAGTGACCTGAGGTACGAGATAAAAATTCTTATCAACACCCTCGTGGGAAGGTTGACATCAAGGTACAACTGAAAATGTTTCATCTAAGATATTTACTCAGCCTTGTTTCTAGTAATGTAAACTAGCAGGCTACACATGTGGATAAAATTGTTAGTAACCCCTCTGTTAATGACCAAAAAGCCAACAATGGTCACCGAAATAACTTGAAACTGACAACAAAAAACAATTTACTAAGAATTACCCAATGAAACTCAAATACTGCTTTTGAAATGTGGTTTAACTGAATTATTTTAAAAATCCAACTAATAAAACAGACTTGGACAAAAATGATGGTACTTCTAAATGAAAGATTGAAAATAATTTGAGCATAGGGGCAAGTTAAGGTGTGTCCAATTAGCATCACAGGTGTCTTCAAGCTACAAGTAGGCACTGTGCTGTTTGGTGACATGGTGTGTACCACACTGATATAGACCACAGGAAGTGAAGGAGAGCGTTGTCCCAGATTAGAGACAAAATTATAGACAAGAATGTTAAAGGTAAAGGTTATAAGACCATCTCCAATCAGTTTGATGTTCCTGTGAAAACAGCTGCACAGATTATTTAGAAGTTTCAGGTCCACTGGAGCCAACCTGAAACTGATGACAAATGGAAGAGAAACATAAAATGAATGGCAACCAAATAACCAGGAACAACCTCCAAAGAAATTAAAGGTGAACTCCAAGGTCAGGGTTCATCAGTGATGGATCACACTACAGGTCAAGTGGGGTTAGTGAAAGACACCTGAGGACACCAAGTCATTTGTTACAACACTGACAATCCACAAAACGTCTGGGAGACAAATCTGCAGTTTTCTGGCAACAAGTACATCAGCTCTGTGTTCGCAGGTTCAAAAATGAAACAAAGAAAAGAACACTGTTCTTACAGTGAAACATGGAGCAGGTTCTGTTCTGTTCTGTTCTGTTCTGTTCTGGGGCTGCTTTGCTACATTTGACACAGGGTGTCTTGAATCTGTTCAGACATCAATGGAATCTGAAAACTTTCAAGGCCTTCTGGAGAGAAATGTGCTGCTCAGTGTCAGAAAGCTTGGTCTCAGTCACAGATCATAGGTCTTCCAACAGAATAATGATCAAAAACATAATTAAAAACACTCAAGAATGGATCAGAACCAAATACTGGACGGTTCTGAAGGGTCTTCCTGAGCCCTGATCTGAATCCTGTTGAACATCTGTGGAAGGAGCTGAAACATGAAGTCTGGACAAGGTACCCTTCAAACCTGAAGCAGTTAGTCCATGAGGAGTGGACAAACATACCTGTGGACAGGTGCAGACATAAATACAGAAATCATTTGATTGCAGTGATTGCCTCAAAAGGTTGAACAACAAAACATGAAGTTATGGGTATCCTTTGTTAGACCAGTTTCATTAGTTTGATTTTTAAAATAATTCAGTTGAACCACAATTCAAAAGCAATGTGATTTTCACTGGTTAATTTTTAGTAAATTATGATTATTTTGTCAGTTTCAAGTTGTTACATTGCAGTGACCATTGTGGGTGTTTTAGTCATTAACAGATGGGTACAAACAATTTGTATGAATGGAAAAAAACAGTTCTGGTTTATAACTTGATAAAGTTAATACAGAACCATGATCAGAGGGTTAAAAACACCTTAATTCACTGGACCAGGACTCAGTTTTATGGTCTGGGGACCCAATACAAGAGATGTGCCACACTTTGTTCTGACCCTGTTCAGGACCACACAGACCACCTGCATTATTAATTCAGAGTCACCATTTGCCTTTGCTAGGACCCCTTTTAGTAAGCACAAACTAAAAAGGAAACTCCTCCCAAAAGTAGCCCATTTGAATTTGCTCGGACTCAGTTTTTGCATTTAAACTCAAATGTCTAAAACCAACAGTTCAGACGCCCTCTGACATGTTCCACCCTTTAACAAACGTCATTATTGTAAGACAAAGTCTGTCAATCACATATCCAGACAGCAGTTTTAATCTCACGGTTTATGCAAAGAGATTATAGCTTGCAGTGTCTGCTGAAACACTTCAGCACTTTGCAAAACAAATGTACAGTGGTTTGCAAAAGTATTCATACCCCTTGAACTTTTCCATATTTTGTCACATTACAACCACAAACATAAATATATTTCACTGGAATTTAATGTGAAAGACCAACACAAAGTGGTATACAATTGTGAAGTGGAAGCAAAATTTTACATGAATCAAAACATTTTTTACAAATAAAAAACTGAAAAGTGCGACGTGCAAAATTATTCAGCCCCCTTTTCCCTGAGTGCAACCAATTGACTCAAAAGGGTCCACCTGTGTGTAATCTAATCTCAGTACAAATACAGCTGCTCCGTGACGGCCTCAGATGTTGATTAAGAGAATATTGGGGAGCAAACAGCATCATGAAGTCCAAAGAACACACCAGACAGGTTAGGAATATGGTTTTGGAGAAGTTTAAAGCAGGCTTAGGTTATAAAAAGATTTCCCAAGCTTTGAACATCTCACGGAGCACTGTTCAATCCATCATCCGGAAATGGAAAGAGTATGGCACCACAGTAAACCTGCCAAGACAAGGCCGTCCACCTAAACTTACAGGCCGAACAAGGAGATCACTGATCAGAGAGGCAGCCAAGAGGCCCATGGTGACTCTGGATGAAATGCAGAGAGCCACAGCTCAGGTGGGGGAAACTGTCCACAGGACAACAATTAGTCGTGCACTACACAAATGTGGTCTTTATGGAAGAGTGGCAAGGAGAAAGCCATTGTTAAAAGAAAACCATAAGAAGTCCCGTTTGCAGTTTGCCAGAAGCCATGTTGAGGACACAGCAAACATGTGGAAGAAGGTGCTTTGGTCAGACGAGACCAAAATTGAACTTTTTGGCCACAATGCAAAACGCTATGTGTGGCGGAGAAAGAACACTGCACATCACTCTGAAAACACCATCCCCACTGTCAAATATGGTGGTGGCAGCATCATGCTCTGGGGGTGCTTCTCTTCAGCAGGGACCGGGAAGTTGGTCAAAGTTGATGGGAAGATGGATGGAGCCAAATACAGGGCAATCTTGGAAGAAAACCTGTTGGAGTCAGCAAAAGATTTGAGACTGGGGCGGAGGTTCACCTTCCAGCAGGACAACGACCCTAAACATAAAGCCAAAGCTACAATGGAGTGGTTTAAAAAAAGAATATTCATGTGTTAGAATGGCCCAGTCAAAGTCCAGACCTAAACCCAATTGAGAATTTGTGGCAAGATCTCAAAACTGCTGTTCACAAACGCTCTCCATCCAATCTGACTGAGCTTGAGCTGTTTTGCAAGGAGGAATGGGCAAGAATTGCAGTCACTAGATGTGCAAAGCTGGTGGAGACATACCCTAAAAGACTTGCAGCTGTAATTGCAGCAAAAGGTGGCTCCACAAAGTATTGACTCAGGGGGGCTGAATAATTTTGCACATCGCACTTTTCAGTTTTTTATTTGTAAAAAATGTTTTGATTCATGTAAAATTTTGCTTCCACTTCACAATTGTATACCACTTTGTGTTGGTCTTTCACATTAAATTCCAGTGAAATATATTTATGTTTGTGGTTGTAATGTGACAAAATATGGAAAAGTTCAAGGGGTATGAATACTTTTGCAAACCACTGTATTCAAATCTGACTGACTTGAATTACATTTTCACAGCTCGTCAGAAAAAGCTGAAAAAGGTAGCAAATATAATTTAAGGCACTTAACTGATTTTAAAAGCAGCTAATAAAAATTACTTGGTTAGCAGCTATTTCTCATTTTACCTCATTAAAAAAAGGTACGGTATTAGATTTTATATTTAAAAATAATAATAATAATAAATCTCCTAAATAAATCAAAAATTTGTGGACTCTTTCAGGGGTTTCAGCCTAAAAACGATCAATTTTAACAGTTTTTTTAACCCTTAAAAGTTCCAAACTGCAAATAATGTTTTTAAAAAGGCTTCAACAGAAACAGATCTTTTCTTCATTTATACCATTTAATTTGTGAACTTTTAAACTTTCTTTGGAAAATTAAAGTGCTTTAAAGAGGTTTAAATAAACAGTAATTATAAATTTTTTTGTTTACATTGTAAAACTCTTTATAAAAGTATTGACTACTTTAACATTTTGTTGTCTAAAAAGTGTTTGATTCAGTGTAATGTCGGAGCCATATGTGGCACTGTTTTCAAAACAAATTAAACACAACGAAATAAAAATAAGGAATCTGATTTGCCATATAAAACTCTTTTAACTTGATGTTTTGTTTGAAACAAGAAGAGGTGATTTGTGGTGAGACATTCAGGTTCATCGAGTTAGAAGTGCTTCTGACATTTCTCTTCGCAGCAGCACGTCAGGTCCCTCCTCTCTGCTGATTGGTCGAGGTCTTCCTTCAAAGTGATTGGAGGTGTACGGCTCTCTACCGACTAAAAAACATACACAAAATAAAAATTCAACTTGTTCCTCTCTCTGTTGGTCACACTGGTCTACAGCTTTCGTTCTCCTCTGATGATGCTCTGGTAGATCTCCTCCGTTAGGGGAATGTAGCTCTTCTGTTCGTAGTCCAACACGTAGAGCAGGTCAGAGATAGTTGAGGGGTTGAAGCCGCTCTGCACCAGCTGGAACTTCTGATGCTTGAAGGTACTCGTCATTTCTATGACCTCCTGAGGTGATCAACGAGAAAAAGTTTTCATCAGGTTAAAAAAACAAACAAAAAAACTAGAACCCTGTTCTATACACACAAAAGATATTTTAATGCTTAAAATGTGTCACAAGGAGTGTAAAAGAACACAGAAGCCAGAGTTTGGTTTGTGTCTATGTTTTGGGGTTTCGTTAGATTTGTAATCGGACAGAAAAAGAAACAAATGATAGTTATCTTAACTAAACAATAATCTTTCCAGAAGCAGAAACAGAAAATAACAACCCTTACATGTGTGGAGCTTCTAAAGGAGCAGGTTCTGCACAGCAAGGTAAGATTTCCTTGCAGGTAACTTCACATAAAATTAATAAAATAAATAGTAAATTGTATTATTCAATACAAAAGTATCTCACTTTTGTTAGGAAAATCACAACAAAAGTACAGGTTAAAAAAATATTTGACCAAATCTAAATAAGAAGCTTAGCTACATGATGAGTCCCCAAGTGAAAATACAAAGTAAATCAAATGCTGGCTACTTAGCTAGATGTGAGTGGCAATGTGCTGCTGAGGCTAATTTATTATGTTTATTAGAAACTAGAGGGCATTTCAGAATGCTCTAATTATGAACCTTTTAGCTTTATGTACAGTACATCCACCATCACTCTCCACTGCTACCATTTATCACCACCAGATGGCAGCAGTGCAGCTAAAACGCCAACTGATACACGCAGAAAGTAAAAGTAAAGGCCTCTGAATATTTTAAAAAAATAAATAAATAAAAATGTGAAAGTAGTTTCATGGAAAAATTACATACTTCAAACAGAAGCGCAGGAAAATAAAACCCTGCATAAACAGAAGTGAAGCGTAAAGAAGACGTCAACATTTCTCTACAGCACAATGAGACGCACAAGATAATAAATATAGATGTAGTCATTTCTTTTACACATTATTTCTGCAAAGGTAAAAACATGCTGATAGTACATCCAATGTGGACATTTGCACAATTCCTTGCCCAGGTACCCTTTATAAGTTTAACTTAATAGAGTTTAATAAAGTAACAATGAAAACAGATGGGCTGTCTGTTCACAAACTAGACTGAGTGCTATCTTTGGATCAACCATACACAGAACACCAGCACCAAACCAACAGTAGATGGAGTCATTTACACACCAACCAAGCACACGGGGCATAACGTAATCTGCTTGGTCTCCTTCACATTTCAATTTTATGGCCTGCTCTGAACAGTTGAGTCCTTGACAAATTCAAAGCATCATAAAGACCTGTGAAAACTTTAAGACTGTTTGAAAACAACTTTCCCTCACTTAAATAAATGTTTTTCTCTGCACATTTCTCTACATTCAGCACATGCTTCATTTTACTGCCAGTGGTGGGAACAGCTAACCAAAGGTTCACTAACTACCAGTGGTGGAGAAAGTACTCAAACACTGTACTTAAGTAAAACTACAGATAAACAGACAAGAATGTACTCTAGTAAAAGTACCACATTAACATTTTACTTGAGTAAAAGTAAGTAAGTAATTGCTTTTAAAAATACTTAAAGTATTAAAAGTACTTGCTTAATGTATTCCCTAATGGTCTACAATATCATGAAGTGTGCCTACTGTATGTATATTTTAATACATCAATGGTGCCATTTTAGTGAACAATGCTGCAGATAATGCACAGTTTTGTGTTTCCACTCTGACACTGTTCACACTTGGACTTGTGATTCTGTGCATCATCACATATTGTGACAACAGCTGCAGAAGATGTAAATTCACCACCAACCTCCTCTATCAAATCTCAAGTCATTTTTTGAACCAGTTAAATAAGGCCATGAATGGCACATTTCCTCCGCGGTGGAAACCATTGTGGGCATGCTGCTGCTGTTCTTTTTTTATGAAGGAGGGTGTAATGGTACTTTCCTGCTTTGTTCAATGGACCAGTTACAGCAATTCCCCCTCTCACCACTGATTACGTTCTAACAAAAAAATCAAATAAACCACAAATAAAATAAAATAAAATAAAATTAAAAATAAACCGACGTGACATAAAAGTAGTTTGTAGTTCAACGCATTACAGAAATGTAGTGGAGTAGAAAGTACAGATACTTAACGTAAAATGTAGTGGAGTACAAGTCAAAAGTACCTATGATGAAATCTACTTAAGTAAAGTACAGATTCATGAAAAATGTACTTAAGTACAGCAAGAAAGTACTTGTACTTATTTACATCCCACCACTGATAACTACTAATCCACTAAACAAGAATCTTAGCTACACTAACGCTAAACTCCTACACAGATTACAGTATTAGTGGAAGCTAACGCTAACCGCCACATTTTCATCGCCTTCCAGTTGAAAACTGGTGGGACTGATGCAAACCTGTCGTTTATGTCAGGAATTTGCTGTCGACCAGTGTTAGGCATCTTTTCAGACTTTTCACGACCAGGTTTTTGAACAACTGTCCCCGTTTACAAGAACATTCCCCACACAAGATACTGAGCAGTTCTGGAATCATTTGCTCTTTCAGTCTTTTCTATTAAATTAATAAAACTCAGTCAGTTGTATAACTAGAAGTTATAATCAGACAAATTCAATGCGTTTTATTCCTTTTTTAAAATGTTATTTTTCAACCTACTCCTTTGAATGTTTATTATTATTTATTGTACTATTGTCATTTTATTTTTAATTTATAATGTTCAATAAACTTAGGAAAAAATACTGAATTATAAATACTATTTGTCCAAAATGCTTTGAAAAAATTTCAAAGCATTTTGATACCTCAGAATAAACAACAAATGCAGCACACTCATGGTGTTCAAATACTGCCTTTCAATACTTAGTTGACTTAATTGGCTTTGTTAGCTTGATAAAAAGTCTCAGGATGTGGGATTGTTACCTGAAGTCTTACGAAGAGGGGGCGAGCATACACTGGTAGATCCCTCACTGCATGTTCGAACAGCTTCTTCCCATCAAACGAGACGCCAGGTCTTACAATCAATGCTGCCATTCCTGCTCTGCCCTCATGCCCTGAGAACCAGACAGGTCAATATAACCTCGGTTTTAACTCGACTGTTTTAAGTTAGTTCATCATAAATGCTGTTAGAAAATTCATGTCACAGTTTGGGTTATGTTAGCTGGATGTGGCAATACAATAATTAAAACCAGTTGTATGGTGCAATCAGAAAGAAGTTTAAGATTTATACAGGATGAAATTGTTGCTAACTGATGTAGAAAGTATTTGGAAAGCAATGACAGGCTCAATACCTGGTATTTCCACTCCATACACACTGATCTCTTGAATAAAATCCACCAGCCCAAGAATCTCTGTTACCTCTGTGGTTGCTACATTTTCACCTTTCCACCTGGTATGGGTAAAAAAAAAATCAAAGTTATCAACAGCAAAGCTTCAGAAACAATCAGATGCCGTCCTAGCTCTTTATTCTCACTATGGTCTGTGGCCTCAGGATTCCATGTCTGTTATTTGCAGATGATGTGGTTCTGTTGGTGTCATTGTGCTGTGATCTTCAGCACTCACTTATTTTAAACCCCACTCGATGGAGTGTGTGAGTGACAGACGGAGCGGTGCAGCTTCTGCAGTAGGGCTGCACAACATATCGCAAATTTATCGTTATCGCGATAACAGCCAGTGCAATATGCATATCGCAAAAGACGCATAAATTGCAATAAATGACTGGCTCCAATGTTTGCATTTATGTGGTTTACCACCATCAGTCTGATAAACAAAATGGACCAGAGAAAAAAATATCAAATCATCATTCCATCATGTTGTAATGGAAATTGTGTATTAGTTGTTTTTGCTCTGAACCCAGAGCAGAAAAATACTGTATTTTTATTTTATTTTTTTTAATTTATCACAAGTCATATCGTCATCGTCATTAAGCACTGTTATCACACGTCGCAGGTTTTCTTGATGTCGTGCAGCCCTATTCTGCAGTATTGCATACTTTGTACCGGTCTGTCTGCAAGGTGAAGCTCTCAGTTTACCGATCAGTCTGCTTTCCTACCCTGACCTATGGTCTAGAACAGAGGTGGGCAGTCCTGGTCCTCGAGGTCCGCAGCCCTGCATGTTTTACTTGTTTCTCTGCTCCAACACACCTGATTTAATGAATGGGTGATTATCAGTCTGCTGCAGAACTTGCATGAGGTAATTCAATGACTGAACCAGGTGTGTTGAAGTGGGGAAAAAAAGTAAAACATGCAGGTTTGTGGCCCTCGAGGACCAGTATTGCCAACCCCTGGTCTAGAAACAAAGGGCTTGACATTTCTATGTTACTTGGATGTCAAGCTGGAGCACAAGCAATGCTTATGACCTTGATCTTTGACTCCATATCTTGACAGCAATAGGGATCATCGTTGACCCATGAGGTTTTCAGGTGTCCAGTTTGATATCTCTATGTTAAAGGGTTTTCAATTTAGAACACAGACAAGAAAATGTAGACAGATAGATACAGAATAGAGGAAAAAAAGACATGTTACAATTTATGCTTTCTCCTGCTCTTTTTCAGAGAGATGAATTTTATGCCGGAAGACATCTGTTATCTTAAAGCATACCTGAAAGTGTCTCCTACTCTGTCTCTGAAGCAGATGAAGCCCTTGTGATCTTCAGCCATGAGGTCCCCTGTGTTAACGTAGGCATCCCCCTTCACAAAAACATCCCTCATCAGCTTCTTCTCAGTCAACTGCTTGCTTCCAGCATAGCCAAAGAAGGGGCTGGTTGCGCACACCTTGGACAGAAGAAGACCAGTCTCTCCTAAAAAAACAATCGGGGCATAGAAATACAAGTAAAACACAATTAGGTACAAAACATGAAGCAATAAAATCTAAGGAGGTCATTTAAGTTTTACCCTTCTCCACTCGTCGACAGAAACCACTTTCATCTTTCACTGGTTCATCCTGTACCATGTCGTATTTCACTAGATCATACTTGAACAGGAGCTAAACAAAACATAAAACAAAGAATTGGTAGAATAAGTGTGGATTAAAAAAGTATTAATCAAATTAAAACATGTCTTTTTTCGAGAAAATGAACTTCAAATTGTAAAATTAATGTGATTACTGATTCAGGTAATGAACATCTGCCTCGCTGAAGCTGCTACTGGAGAGAAGGACTGGTGCGACTTATTGACTGGTGAAACAAAGTTACATTCACACACTGTGGTAAGCTACACTGTAGCCACAGCTGCCTTGGGATACACTGACAGAGGAGGGGCATTAAGCAGGCAGTGTGGTCTGGCAGGCACGCCTTGCCCAAGGACACAACAACTGAGATGGCTGGAATGGGGGACTGAACCTGAAACCCTGCAGTTATAGGACAATACCCCTAACCCCTCAAAAATATGAGTGAATCAGCACTGAAATGTGGTTTGGCATGATACTGAATCTATGTTGAAATTATACAAAAAGTGGGTAAAAGGGAAAAATAGGTAAAAAATAGAGTAAGAGTTTAAAAGTAGAGTAAAATCAAACATTAAAATAAAAAGTACACCAGCCTAAATTCAGAAGGTTAAACTGATCTATAGAGAAGTGTTTTCAGACCAGTTACTGGGAGATAGGGTTGGGCAATATTGGCAAAAAAATTAATCACGATTAATTGAGGTATTTAGCCGATAGCGATTAATTTGACGATTAATCCCCTGGAGTCCCTGGACACCCTCATGTCCTGGTCACATGACTAATTTAGTGGGAAACATTTGCTCTTCATAAAAATCTGTTCCAAATTGTGTCAAAATTACAGACTTCAGGCTATACATCAAATTTTAAATTGTGTTGAGAATTAAATAAATTACAGAACTTTTTTTAAAGGGATCCCCGATTGGTTGTAACCTTAGACTTTGTTTGATAAACATATATTTTAAACTGTAAAATAAAGACTGTAAAAATACTGTAGGTTGTTTAGTTTTATAAATTTTAAAAAATATATTTCAACACGGACAGAGCCTTTTTATTTACAGACAAAGCATTCTGGGTAAATGATGAAGTGGATAGGTCCTCGGTGCGAGGCTGCTAGTGAGCTGTATCCACCCTGAAGGTTAATCTTGGACAATATCTGATGATCGACTCTTTTAAATGAAACCAGAGAGTGTTGACAGAGAGGAGAAGGTAGAAATGACAGTCTGTAACTGAATATGTAGATGGAGGACCTCAGTGACGAGATGAGAATGTGTAGCACTGAGCTAACATATGGTGATAGCATCGGGGCTAACGCTAAAGCTAACAAGCTAAGCTGAGGCTCTTCTTCCATGAAGCAGCTCTGTTGTCCTCCATCTATATTTTCAGTTATAGGTTGAGTCATTTCTACCTTCTCCTCTCTGTCAACGCTCTCTGGTTTCATTTAAAAGAGTCGATCATCAGATATTGTCCAAGATTAACCTTCAGGGTGGATATAGCTCGCTCACACCGAGGACCTATCCACGTCATCATTTACCCAGAATGCTTTGCGTGTAAATGAAATGGCCCCGTCCGTATAATATATTTTAAAACTTTTAGTTTATAAATTATAAAAACTAAACATCCTACATTATTTTTAGAGTCTTTATTTTACAGTTAAAATATATGTTTATTAAATAAAGTCTAATGTTACAACTAATCATGGATCCCTTTAATGTTCATCATATTTGAAGCAGAGGAGCAGCGAGCAGACTCTGCCTGGTGGCATTAATCGTATTAATCGTCAAGTGCCAAATAATAATCGATTAATATTTTTCTGACGATTAATTGCACATGATACGATTATGCCCAACCCTACTGGGAGATAATGTGATAAACACCAGACTAAAAAGGTTTAGACATGTGCAGGAGGGACAGTGGGCATATTTATGGAAGGATGTTAGAGATGCAGCTGCCAGGAAAAAGACAAAGAGGAGGCAAAATAGGAGTGAGGACAGATGCAGAAGGCAAAGCACGGCGAAGAATGACTCGCTTTGGCAACCCCTGAAAAGAGAATAAATGAAAGAAGCCTAGACAGTACTACATATAATGCAGTAGTTTTTAACCTGTAGACTATTTCAATATTCTCCATCACTTATCTCTACCTTCAGATTAAGTCCCAAAGGAAAAGTGTGTGCAGCACCTGAGATTACAAAAGAAACTGCAAGAAGCTCTAGGTATTTTTAGTCAGAATTAGTGTAAATCCCCTGTGTAAAGGGTGATGATGGGGGGGGGGGGGGGGGGGGGGGGTTTTTAAAAAAGTGTATAAGATCAGGTCTTTAAATTTATAGTACATGCTATAGAAATGACCACCCTGTTAATCATAACTGAAAGTGTCTCTGGGGATCACATTGTTTGATCTTCCTTTTTACTGCATGTTTTGAGCCAAAAGGAGATGCAGCCTGAAAATAGCAGAGATTACAACTTAATACACAGAGTCGCTGTTTTGTAACTCCAGTGACTGACAGCAGCTCTGCAGGTCGGCATTAGGGCAGCTAATCCCTACAGCAGCTTCAGGAAAGCTTCAGTCTTTTTAACTGCCTTAACAGATTTACACACAAACTTCATCAACACAGGCAATTGCACAGGGTACTAATTAAACATGTCCAAAACCCTCGTCTACCCCTTTAACACACGAGTCTTGTAAGGACTTCCAGCTCATCTTGCAGATACTCACCCTGTAAACAAGGTTGGAGCGACCCACAGTTCCAATCTTCCCTATGTGGTTCATGAAACACAAGTTTCCCTCGGTGGAGCCATACACCTCGCACATTCTGATGTTCCCAAAACGACTTAGGAACTCCCGCCAGACATCCTGTCGCAGCCCATTCCCAACTCCCATTTTAACCTTGTGAACTTTGTCCAACTCTGTCTGAGAGAGGGAGATAGCTGGGATTACTTGAATAGGAAACAAAAATGGCAATTAATTTCTGACATAAGTAAACAGAGATGCTTCACTGCTGAGGCCCGTCTGTTGATTAGAGGAAAATCTGTATTATTTACACACGTCTGATCACACGAACATAAAGCTTCCATAAGGCATATTATAATCAGACACTGGAGGTACAGGGTGGCACTTTGTACAGCACAGTACAAAACGTCCATTGTTATGCTGATGATACTCAGTTATATTTACCCATGAAACCTGATGAATGCAACGACTTACTTTGATTATCAGTATGTCTTACAGACATACTGTAAAAACAGAATTACTTTTTACTTTTTACTGGACCTGTCTTCTGCTTTTGATACTGTTGATTATAAGATCTTAATCAACAGACTTAGAAATCAAATTGGGTTGTCCGGTTCTGTTCTTGAGTGGTTCTCATCTTACCTATCTAACTGAAGTTTTAATGTTTCTGTAAACGGCATCATGTCCGATACCACCAGCCTGACTTGTGGTGTACCCCAGGGTTCTGTTTTGGGACCCATTCTYTTTATTCTTTATATTCTCCCCCTTGGACAGGTAATCCAGAAATTCAGAAAWGTGCAATTTCAGCTCTATGCTGATGATATCCAACTTTACTGCTCYTTTAAAGAAAGTGAGTTTCATAAATTAGAGTCCTTAACAAATTGTTTAGCTAGCATCAAACAGTGGTTAAGCAACAATTATCTACAACTTAACTCTGATAAAACAGAAACTGTGATTATTGTGCTGGAAAATAAGGTTGCTCAGATTGAACAGTTTATTGGTGTCTTGGGTCCATCTGTTCAGTCCAGTCTCAGAAACTTGGGTGTCATTTTTGATTCTGCAATGTCTCTGAAACAACATGCAAAGCAACTGACCAGAAACTGTTACTTTCATCTTAGGAACATCTCAAAATTGAAACATTTCCTGTCAAAAGCTGAACTTGAAATGGTCATTCATGCATATATTTCTTCTCGTTTGGACTACTGTAATGGTCTATTCACTTGTATAAACAAGAAGGAGTTAGACCGTCTTCAGGTTGTCCAGAACTCGGCTGCTCGACTGTTAACTAGCATAAACAAACGTGATCACATCACATCTGTTTTGGCTTCTCTTCACTGGCTCCCAGTTCATTTTAGAATTCATTTTAAAATTCTGGTTTTAACTTTTAGAGCCTTACATGGTCAAGCCCCATCATATATCTCAGATTTGATCCAGCTTCACACACCGTCTCGCAGTTTGAGGTCATTAGGTCAGATGTTGTTGGTGGCACACCGCACACATTTCAAATCCAGAGGGGATCGAGCTTTCCAAGCAGTTGCACCTCGGCTCTGGAATGTACTGCCCCAACTTAGACGCTTATGCTTACTACAACTTATTCTATTGATGCTTTTAAAAAAACATCTGAAAACTTTCTTTTACAAACAGGCTTTTAGCTAAGTGTTATTTTGTTTTGTTATTTTGTTATTTTTTTGTTTTGTTTTTTTTACTACTTGTATTCTTGTATGAATTGTAATGCTGTGGTGATGTTTTAATTTACTATTTTACTTTCTTGTTTTTATTCTATTTTATGGGAAGCGCTTTGTGATTTTATGTCTATGAAAGGTGCTATATAAATAAACTTTACTTACGTACTTACTTTTGATTTAAATTCTAAATACTGATAAAATAGATGTGATGTTTGGACCCACGCATATTAACAAATGTTGCAATCTTTGAGTTACTCTGAATAACTGTATCGTTGCTTCCAGTCCTAATGTAACAAATGTTACATTTGATAAGGGCGTGTCCTTCATCTCCTCCAACATAATATGCTCTACATTAATAATTCCTGAGTGATGCAGGAAAACTACTTCATTCATTGTTGTTTAATGGGCTAGATTATTATAAATCCCTGTTGTTATAATGTTCAAACAATAATAATTTAATAAACACTCAACAACCAAGCAGCATCTTAAATTAAAGTTCAACTCTTTTTTTTTTTTTTACCAACTACCATTTTATAATCAACTGAAACTGATTGCACTGCATTATAATTGTAATGAACTAGATTGCATGTCATTGGATTAGAATAGGACGTTTGGTTTTCTGTACAGTGTCCTGGATTCATTTTTATTGTGAAGTGTTAAAATAATGACTTGCAGGAACTAAATTAGATTACATAATGAAAGCGTAGCGGCTGTAGTACTCGTGTTTGGGTGCACACATTAGCTGTGTGAACAGGATAGGTATGTGTTCTACGTGCTCCCATATTTGATTTTCCAGTCATTGGTGAGGGCATTAGTGGCCAGTCCACCACCCACACAGACAAGTAACAAAGAAAGTCCAAACAAAGGAGACTTTGAGTCCAGTTTCAGGAGTGAAACAGCCTGGCTCTCGCACTGTGTGCGTGTACTTCAGCGTGTCCAACAAGTTAGGATACAGACACAAACACAAAGCCTGAGCTTGTTGTGAACCAAGAAACTTGAATGATTAATAAGCAGCGGGGACTATGAAAGAGCCTGTATATAAAATAAAACTTTCTGCTTCAGCTAAATCATTTGTCATTCATTAGGAAGCTGTGCTTGTTTATTAGCTTTCTGTCAGAGTTGTGATGTAACAAAGTACAAATACTTTGTTACTATACTTAAGTAGAAATTTTGGTTATCTGTACTTTACTTGAGTAATTATTTTTCAGACTACTTTTTACTTCTACTCCTTACATTTTTACACAATTATCTGTACTTTCTACTCCTTACATTTATTCAAAATGTAAGAAGTAGAAAGTTGTTTCTCCTATTTCATTTTGGCTTTTTATTGATAAAAAAATACTATCCTGAAAAATTGTGTCTCCTGGATAGAGTGAATTTAATTGTGGTTGGATGAGAAGTATAAATATATACCATTCTGATACTGTAGCAAGTTTGTACATAATCCATCAAAGCTGCGCACCTTTAGAAAAATTTTTTTGAAGTGGTCACCTTCCAATAAATAAATTTCGGAAAATCTAACCATTCATTCTTACTTAATACTTTTACTTTTATTACTTAAGTATATTTAATGTCAGAAATTTATTTTTGATACTTAAGTCCAAAATAAATCAGATACTTTAAGATTTTTACTCAAGTAATATTCTTAGAGGAGACTAACTTTTACCAAAGTAGTTTTATGATAAGATACTTGTACTTTTATTCAAGTATCACTTTCAGGTACTTAATACAACACTGCTTTCTGTAGCCTGGTCTTTGGATGACGTGGGTACTGTGAAGTCACAATAACGTGTGTAAACAGCAAGCAGTGGGATAGAAAAAAAACAAAAACAATATTAAGAAAAATAGGAAAGTATATCAAAAATGGGAAAAAAGTTTAGTTTTATCTGTATTTTATTACAAAACTTAAAACTTTTGAATTTTGTTCTTTACCACTTTAATTCATATTTTATTTGATAATAATTTAATGCTATATGCTGCCACAAATTAAATTATTGCAACAATGTTTATGGTAATAAATTGTAAAGTCTGTTTATTACCCATTAAATGGTGTCACATCCTTTAGGAAAATGTATTTGTGGATTGAGCATCAAAATTAAGAATGTGTCTTGCATCCAATAAACTAAAGCTTATTTTGCAATCACCTCCAGTTTTGAGCTTCTAGTACCCCAGGCGTTGACAATCATTCATTCTACGGCCAGTGCTTCTTCCTCGTCTCTAAAGTTTATTTACTCTGAACTCACTGATCATGAAATGTCTCACGAGATTTCCCGTCTGACATCTAAACTATCATGAGTGAAATTTGTTTGTGTTGTGTGTTGTCTTTTGCTGTGTGGCTGTACACCACACACTGTAGGAC
>NW_013954279.1:0-14217 GCF_001266775.1 Austrofundulus limnaeus | reverse complement strand
AGATATCTTGAAAAACACTATATATACACTTTTTCCTTTCAAGGTTGAGGGAGTCACTGTGCAAGGGGTACACCCTGGACAGGTCGCAAGTCTATCACAGTTTACAAAAGCTACAATAAATAATCATATAGGATGTTTGTTTGTACTATATGCACACGTTTTGATTTGAGAATATGAAATTTACTGAGTGGGCAGACACTTGCTTACAGCTATGTTGTAGCCAAATGTCTTGTTGTTGAATAGAAAATGAAATATATGTTGTTCTAGGACAAACAGCACATTTAGTTGCTTAATTTGGAATACTCAATGGACAGTCCTTGCGGATATCATTCTGTTGTAGAGGGCACATTAAAAATAAACAGGCGGAAAACACTTAGCAGCAGCAGCACACAGCATTCATCATCAATACTGTGAAGTGCATTGGTTTTTTGGCCAAGTTATACACCAGAATAAAATTACAAGCATTTAAAATAAATGTGGGCTTATTTTTTTACGTGGGTGTATTGAATATACGTGAAGCATTTTAGAAGCTAAGAAAGATGCCATGTTACAGTAGCTTCTAATGTTACAACCATGTTATTTAGCAGAGCCTCCACAAAAGCAATGGGTCCCATGTTACAGAGACTCATCTACTATACCTTTACTTGCACTAATGAAGTGATTCAAAATTGGCTCAAGAGAAATGAAAGTCAGTTGTTCAATTAAAAAGACACATTTACTGGTGAATGTAAAGCACCATCTCAGCAGATTTGTGTCTTTAAATGCTTTACCTTGATCAAAGTGTACTAGGGAAAAATGGATGTGTCAAAATTTGGAACAACTCAAAGCCCTCATGATAGTCCCAGCTTGACTGCATTGTATTCAAACAAAACACAGTTGCAAATGAACTGCATCCCTGACTGGTCTTTACAGCCGTTGCCCAAAAACATAACAGCTTTGACAGAACTGTCCTCATTGACCATACTGCATAAATGGTCTTTATAGACTGTCCCCTGAGAGAGATGGCACTGGCTGGGCGGTGTGCTTCTCTAATAAGCCCTAGCAGCTCTCAGCACTTCTAATGAACACCCACCATGTGTCTCATTTACAAATGCCTATTGACCTTTTACCAGACAATTAGCTAAAATGCTAACTTTTGGCATTTAAACTGTGGGGAGGAGCCATAGCTGCCTGATGTGGAAGATCAAAGATAATCACCACTACTATCTAACAGCAGAATATACTTTCATTTGGATGATGAACTATACTAATTTTGCCTAAAATTAATGTGTTACAAATTCAACGTGTTTTATGCAAACTCTTGTTAACCCAAGCAAGTTTATTTTGAGTTGTGCTTAGATATAAATATAAAGAAAYTCCAATTAGTTAAACAAGACACAAAAAAGAGCATCATATGCTTACTAATGGATACAGAATGGCATGAAGATATAAAGTAGAATCCACTAATTCATTGAAGAGGAAAAAAAAACTAAAACTAAAGACAGCTYTTTAAAATAAACTGAGTGACAGTCAAGTTGTGAGCCAATTTCCTTTTTTATTGAAATTATTTATCATGGTCAAATTTTCACATTACTTTTGTGGAAGTGTATCATGATGGAAATGACAGTGATTTTTCAAGGTCTTTGGAAAAACAATTTTGTGATGCTGAAGTGAAAATTGCTCCTGAACTATCAATAAAAACAAAATAAGAATGAAAGCAACAGTTTTTTGAAACATGATTGTTTTCCAGCCAGTAAATAATAAATTGTAAAACTTGTTTTTTTTCATTGTGGTCAGATTGCCATTGTTATGAAAACTGTATGATTTGTATTCTTGTTTCAAATTACCAATCATTTAATTTTAAAATGATACTCATGAAACAAATTCCCTAATAAGTCTTCAAATAAAAAAAGCAATGGGGTGGGGTGGGGGGTGGTGGGGGTAGGCAAAATTTACTCTTTTGAGATTTATATCATACTAATGTGTCATTTCCTCATCAAAAACATACCCAGAGTGTTGCTTTGACTCATTCATGAATGTCTGAGAAATCCTTGAATATCTTGTGGTAGGCTAGCCAGGTCAATGCCTTCCTATTAATCTATATTACTGGATTGGACATCAAGTGACTTACCACACGCCACACAGGTGCCATTGCTATACATTGAGTTTCGACTCAGGAACAACCTTGGATGGTTGTAAAAATGAGATGCAGCAGACAGCCATGCAATAAATGTTGATTTTATGCCTGTAGTTAAGGCCGGTGTCACTCAACAGGATAATTTTGCCAAATTTTGGCCAGATTTTGTCCTTCCGACAATCTTGCACGATTTCACGTCTGACATATGTGTTCATGAAAAAAAAAATCTATTAGTGTGTGGTATGTTGTCTCTTGTGGTGTGGCTGTACACCACACACTGTAGGACAAGACCTATTATATCTAAGTTTTTTTATCCTCATGTATGGGGTCTCTGTCTTTAAAAATCGGCAGACAATTTCAAAATCTTGCCATGTGAACCAGACATTAATGAAACAGATAAAATAGATTTTTAAGGCTTGGCTGTATCAAAGAAAACGTCCAGGTTTCAGAGGAATCTTTAAATAGCTTTAGATCAGAATAGGTTAGCACTCACTGATGAATTTAAAAAGAAGATTACCTTAGGCTGATTGCAGAGGTACCTGCAGAGTTCACCGATGTACTGGAATATGGTCACTTCATGTTTTCTGCAGTCAGTCCAAAACTGAGAGGCTGAAAACTTCTTCTTTAAGACACAGGTTGCTCCTGCCACAAAACAATGCACACTTTACAACTACACAATCAAATATTTACTATAGTCATTCCCAAATAAAGATGTTCTATTTTACATTTCCACTGCAGAAACAGAAAAAAAAAACAATATTAAGTAGTTGGTGATAACACAAGAGTAGGACGTACATCTACAACTGATTAAAGTTTGGAGGCAGTCCAATTAAAAGGTCCTGTCACCTAACATTTTAAAGAAATTATAAATATTTTTGTCCTGCACTGACGAGCATCTACACCTAAAACAGAACTTTAAAAAAATCTACTGGAAACCACTTTTTGACATATACATAAATGTGATGCTAACGATTAGATTATATATTTAACCTATACGAGTAATTCATTCAGGAAAGTTTTTTTGGCATAAGATGACTAAAGCAGAGATTCTTAACCTATGGGCCGCGAGCGCCACCTTGAGGGCCTCAAAAGAACAACAGTTTTTAACTTTGGGCCGCAGAGGGCCGCGGGACCGCATTGATTTTAAATAAGGTGCAATACACTTTCTCACCACTAGTAGCAGTAGTGCACCACTCAGATGTTAAACAACTTTTTAATATGTAGAAGAAGAACCTTAAACNTATAATGTCCACCAGCAAAGAAGAGTGTGAGTTTTACATTTCTTGAAATCCAAAACACCAACATTTTTTTAAATCACACTTTCAAATGATTACTCTATACTAATTTTGTCCGGACTCATTTATTTTATTTTTTTGTTTGTGATTACTTAAAATGGACACGCACGCACCAAACATGCTAATTATTTAAACATTTAAATGGYCACCCATTAGACAAACGTTCTGGGAAAAAATGTACTCAACTGTTTAAAAGTTATATTCAGTTAATGCACCTGTTTTTATGTGTTAAGGCAATTGGGGGTCTTGGTTTGTCTTTAATAAAGTCTATTGCGGTGTTCTATACATGTATTTTCTCCTGTCAGTATTTTGAGCCTTTGAGCCTAGGTTCACACGGTGACTGTATTCCACTAAACTGGCCACCTTGTATCCACCTATTTGCTTCAGTTATCTTRGATCAAATGTAAAACTTGTTATTTTTACAACACACCTTTGTCAAATAAGTTTACCTTTTATACCTTGCAATAAATAAAGTCTAAAGTTTTTAGCTTAATTGCTTATGAATTAAATAAGATGATCACATTAGTATGCAGAACCACATGAGGTACAGCACAGATGCAGTAATAGAAAGCACACTCCATTTCATTCCTCTAATTAAACTTTTATTTGTTCCATTTATTTCTTTTCCCTTTTTTTATTCCCTTGTCAGCATTTATCTACCTCAAGGCTAATATATGACTGTAAAAAAATTAAAATAAAGACACCAATTACAAACCTATAATCTTTTTTTCTCTGGTTTGTTGCACTGGGATACAGTTTAGAAAGGACTGATACAGCAGTTTAAATTTACAGGAAAAACATGAGCAATCTGGGGACTGTAGTTGCTCTTTCTGAGACATTTTAGAGTCCTGCTCTATAAATACCTACATTAAAAAAGTGGAATGTTTTCCCTTCATTCTCACCCCCGTGGTCTCCTTATTGTGAGTCAGTGGTGCTGTGAGTTACAGATAACACACTGTGGATATGACACTCCCTGGATGTTCTCTTTGCTTTCACTTAGATTTAGATTAGAATGTCGTAGTGGTTTTTGACATCAAGGGAGCTACCTATCAAAGCCTAACTAAATTCAGTGTTCTTTTTTTTCTCTCCATCCCGCTCACCTCCCCATTTTTTTCCTCCCCATTTATTTTCCTTTCAACAGCTAAAATCCATCTGCTATATCATTTGGTTAGGCTTTATCTGTTAAACATAAAACATTTCATTAGGTTTAGTCTTACTGTAGAAAATTACAGACATCATTTGTAGCGCTATTTAATTTAATAAAAAAAATTGTAAAAATGTAAGAAAGGTCAGAAATGTTCTCCTGGTAGATAGAAAATATGTACTTTTTAAAGGTATTTTAAGCCGCTTCAGTTCCTTCACTTTGATTTAAATAAAACATCTGTACCACTTGGCTTTACTTCAGTTGGGAATTAGATCAACTTTAAAGTCTCCCGCATTAATTCTTCTTTATTTTGTTTGTCCTTTCTCCAGGCTAAAGCTTAGAAACCTGATGATATTGCATCTGGCTGATTCTCACTTTCAGCCTCCTTCCCCTGAGACTTGGAAGTAAAAATAGCTTATTGAAGACAGAATTAAATGAAAGAGGGAATTAGCAGATAGTTAAATGATCCAGATTTTCATGGGTTATTTAGACCCTTTTTTAACAAAAGATGTTTCAGGTGCTATAAAGAAAGTAGTCCCATTGTTTATACTAGTTTACAAGACTAAAAGCTTGTGAAAATTCAGTAAGTGATTGCTTTTGAAAAAGAAGAAAAAGAAGAAGAAAAAAACTATTTATTGGTTTATTATGCATAAGAGTAGTGTCATACATATATATAATTTTAGGCCAGCACTAAGGTTGTCAAACTGTGAACCAAAAATGTAAATTTGGAAGCAGGTTATATATTTTAACTCCACTAAAGAAAGATAAAAGGCCCCACACAAGCCATTACTCTGTGAGGGCCTTATCTCCTCCAATATGACTGTCATAAATTAGCACCAAAACAAAAGCAAACTAATTTGCCCCTTTCAATATCCACTGCATGCTTCTCTTTTTCTTCAGTTTCCTCAAGAGCCTATCTTGGAAGAGCCATGAGGCTATCTCAGAAGATTTATGAATATGTTAGAATAGCCTGAGCCAACAGTTTTCAAAGTGGGGAAGGGAAAATAAATTAAACTGGCCCCGGCAAGTCATGCAAAGAGTGATGAATTAGATACTCATTGCTCTGTTTCTCAGTGCATGCTCCCTTTTTTTTTCAAGTGAAAAATGTCGTAAACAYTGTGAGAAAGGAAAACAAACATACAAATCAATTAGGTCTGTTTTTCCTTATTTATTTATGTTTTTTTTTCTTTTATGATGGACTTGATTTGATTTGGAAGGTAAAGAGGCAGCAAACAAAATGCCTTTTGTGTGCAGACAGCTGCTTACTGAGGACAACATATCTGATGCAAAACACGGAGAGCAAATATTGGATGTGGAGGAAAGTAAACCCAGGCAGGAATTTTCATTGTCAGACCGAATAATTCTCATAGTCCCCCTTTTTTTTAACTTAAAATGTTTTCCAACTATACCTCAGTTTGTTGCTCTAAATTTGTGTCATCCAATAGAAATACAATTACACGTAGAAATCACACAGTGACTTTTCTTCTGGCCTTTACTTCAATATTTTGTCACAGCGGAGTATAGAACTCAGTCTCACCCATACATTTGAAACAACTTTTCTCTTCATGAAAAAATGCATCTCTTTTTGTCCAAAGAACTGATAACACAGGATGGTTTTCAAAACGGATGGCTGCACACATTTTTTTTTTTTTTACTTTTCTCCGACGAAGTGAAAACCTGATGAAATCTGTCCATGTTGACCTGTAGGTCTACATTCAATTGGAATTGGTCAATCAACAGTGAGTTTCCTGCATGACCATAAATCACTGTTTCCCTTTGCTCACTTCTGTTAGCTGCAGGCTCCATTTCTCCAAATGCCAAGATTTTTCACACCACTTTTTTTCTTCCTTTTTTTTAAGCTAGAAGACATGGTCGACTTTATCAGTTAATTAGGAATTTCTTTACCCTCCTCTTTGTTTGTACTTGCAGAGGTCCCTAAAGCATTGACAATTCTGCAACATTAACTGTTATATTAAAGCTTAAATAAGTATGGCTGAAATTTATTTATCACTAAATCCAACAAGAAGTAAGAAAATTAGTGTTTGGTTAAAAATTTATTTTTTTTCAGCAACAATTCTTGACTGAATATTTTTACCAGTGGAAATCTAGGCTTAAAGTCTTTAGATTGCATTGATCCAATCCACATAATATCACCAATCAAACTAACCAAATCAGCAGAATAAGCTGGTTTTCGTGGGTATAACTCTCATACTCAGCTCTGCTGCTCAACCCACAAATGTGGTAACATTTAAGGAAGATTAAAGAAGTTTTCCWTTCAGTATAATATTTATTACCACAAAGCATTGTAACAACAAGGAAATAATCAACCAAATGCAAGTATCCTAACTGTTTTGACAAACCTACTTTGTATSTAATCCACTCAGTGTTTGCATCGTTGCAACTTATTTGAGCTACCGCTCTCATTACTCAAAAGGGCTGAATAATCATATTTCCACCAATATAYTTCAAACTACAGTGACATGCGTGTAAGTTAAAATGCAAGAATTTGTTGAGAATCAAACATTGTTTATTTTATCAAAGTGTAAAGAATAACACTATTTCCATGTTTAGCAGTGTTTGATGTGTTGTTTTGAGATAAATCAGGGCCTTTGATCTCAGATGTGTGTAAAGCGCATAGTGACACTATGAGGGCAGTTGTGTCTTTTTTAGCTGAAATGGAAATGTCAGAGCCTGTCATATGTCTCTCCTCCCCCCTCTCTGGGGTTCTTGTAAAACATGTGATTTTTCCAAGAGCACACAAAAGGCTGTGTACGTGTGTGTGTAGGGGCGTATGGTTGTGTGTGTTCATGTGTGTGTTTGTGTGTCTATTGTGTGAAACGAGTACAATGTCTTGCCAACCGAGGCCTACTTCTACCGCTGTGCAGAGACACATGGCGGCACATGATGGAACAGCTTGAACAGTGAACGAGCCGCCAACAGCAAACACATCTCCAACTACATGCTGAAGCAATGCTTTATGCTACAGCTAATATTTTATGAAATCTTATTTTGCACATTTCAAAGCTGAGTTACTACACACAACTTTGCCTTTACTAACATTTCSAAAGTAAGAAGAAAAGCCTTGGATTTACCCCTTACTGTGATACATCACCGTGGGAAAGGAGAACAAAAATAAACCTTTTTTTTTTTCATTTTACCACAGTTCAACTTATTTAAGAGTCTATGTCAACTCACAGCAATGCCAACAACCTGTAAACTCAAACAAAACCACTGCATGATAATGCTAACTCACCATACAAGATGACTCCATTCATTGCACTATTTTGCTAACTATATGCTAACTCACAACAAAWTTGTTTTCTATTTTATGAATAAACACTTATATGGGTAACCCTAACCAAAATGATAAATAAAACAGCTAAAATGAACAATACATTATAACACATTACATTATACTGTTAGATGTGAATAAATCYCTTGCTTTACAAAACAAACACACAATAAAAAAGAAAAAAAAAGATTGACTTGGCATGCTGTGCAGTGAGCTAACTTCAGGCCCAGAGACTTTGTATGCAGTGAGTTCACCTGCACCAACTTTTTTTTCTTTTTTGCTTCTGTGTTCTGTAAAGCAATAATTCAGAACCATGGTGAGCTCATCCACCTTTTCARATTGCCTTCCCTTCAAAATCTTGTTCCAACATGCACTTTCAGCATTTTATTAAGCAAAAACAGCAACCTTTGAATGCCAAGACCAATTTRATGCATAATTTGTTATTTTTCAGTGATTGCCACACCTGCATGTTAAACACATGAATCGGTCAGTTTCACAGATAGCATTAAATAAACACTGCTTTACGAGTGATTTTTTATTTTTTATTTTGTTTTGTTTAGTTTTGCCTAATTATAAAAGATTGTGGTATGCACTATTTCAATGGCCAGGGCTTTAAATGGCACATTTCAAATGTTGAAAACCTTTAATTTAGTAAATACAAAAAAAGGCAAAATAAATAAATAAATAAATAAATAAATAAATAAATAAATAAATAAATAAATAAATAAATAAATAAAAATAGAAAACCAATCATCCAAAATTATCAAATTAACACAAAAAATCCAAATCAATAGCTCAAATAAACTAGCTTTAAAGATAACAAGTCAACAGTCATGTTTGACAACACAAGCTCCTGTTTTCTTCAGTGCTTAGAGCACTTATGATAATCTCTGATAATCTACTCAGCACAGACACATCAACATATTATCTGTTTGAATGCTAAGTACAGCTCACTCAGAACTTTAAAAAATGCTAACATATTCTGAGAGCTGAGAACTGCTCCAGTGGAACATGTTATCCTCTGTCAGGGCCCAACATGCCCACGCTACCTAAACTGCTTTATGCAAAGAAATTAAAAGTGGATAAATAGCTACTTCAGCTGCACATCTACCTCTTTTGTTGCAGTAAAGGCTTCTGTGTTAAAATGGCAAACACAGCAACTTTTAAACAATATGCTTCCTTTTTGCATTAAGGAAATAGGATCAGCAAGGAAGGCTGGGCAGCCATGGATTTAGGAGAAGCAGACCGTCCTCTTGTTCAGAGGCTTTTTGTATCATAGCTGCAACGATAACCTCCAGTAGTAATTTAATGCCCCCATTGAGGTAATGCACTTTATTGCACCAGTGGATTAAGTAATGATTATTTTGTGAAATTGCAGCCACACAATGGTCAATTAATCTTTAATGAAACTGTAACTTATGAGGCGGAGCATGGCATTCCAATAAGCAGGCTTGCCAAGACAGTTACAGGCCTCAGTTGTGGTCTATACTCCCTACCTATCACTGTGTTTGTTAAAAAAAGTAACATTTATGAAAAAAGACATAATGAAAAGGCAAAGACACAGCTGCAGAGTCTCCATTCTTTAACTTTCATTGAACATTTGTGGGCCTATATTCTCCAATTTATATTGGTAAAATATATCAGCCTTTTATCTATGCAGCGTGATTATGTGCCATTTTTGTGGTGCTATTTATTTGAGGCAAGCCAGGCGTTGGGATTGGAGAGAATTATTTGCACTGACAGAGCATGAAGTTTGAGGTTATCAAATAGCTGCATGGATTTTGCAATATGTACCTTTCATTTCATCATCTCCTCCTAAATGATGGTAAGTGTAACTCCCTATTCCTATATCTGCTGTTTTRTCCAAATCACACCCACCTCAGAGCCTTATAAACTAGCTTTATGACCCAATCATTTCCAATTTTGTCACATGTTATTGCACTAACCTAGCAAAGTTTTGTAAGTCATAAAGATAAATGTTTTTATCTCTGATTGGTTTCTCCTTTTATTTTTTGGCCTGAGGGCTTCAATTCTCCCGTTCTCTTGACGCCACYTTAACAAATGTTGGCCAATTTTACTTTTATTGTGTGACATCATTTCTACACTGGCATGGGAAGACCAGAGGAGACTTGAAATTTCCAATACTCAAATGCCTACTCAGCAGCAGGATGGAGAGGAGAACAGAAGAGGTGAAGAAACGTGAGTGAAAAAGAGTGATTGATGGAGTGAATGAGAGCCAAAGGATGATGGGGTGGAGTCAAGGGGCACACAGATATGTGCGTTGGGAGTAGGAGTGAGTGTAATGAAGTAAGACAGTAGAAGATGTGTACAYAGACAGAGTAAGAGGCAGAGAGAGGTGCATGGGAAGACAACAGACAGAAAGGCTGAGAGAAAAAGCAGAGTGGGAAACACAATAGATTGCAAGACTGATAGTGCCGAGCTGAATGTCAGAATCTCAAATGGTTGCTTCTGCAATCTTGCAGTGCTAACACACAGATAGGAAAAAAGAAGAAGTAGAAAATATATGTATGTGTTGATAGTAGGGTTGAAGGTATGGTTAGATGGAAAAGGGTAGATGGGTGGTGGTGGGGGTGGGGGGCAAGTCACTTGGTGTTATTGTGCAGGCGGCCGCTGGCACCAGCACTGTCAGGGAGCTGCGTTGATCCGTGAACTTGCCATCTGGATTTTCCCACAAATCACATTAAAGTTTCAAGCCTAGGAATACATCAAGCTAAATGAATATTGGATCCAGACAGGCCTGATGGAGAAAAAGCCCAGGGCAACCCAAGTCTTTTGTGGTCAGACATGATCTATCTATCCTCTGTACTTGCTCCATTCCTGCTTCCTTCTGTTCCCATCATCACAAACAGACACTGGATTTGATGCGAGGTACAGAGAAGAACAGGGGTTATTATTATGCAAATGAAAAAAAAAAAAGAAAAGAAATATATATATAAAATATGAATAAAAATAGTTGGTACACATTCCAAATTCCAAACAAAGGGTGAGACACTGTGTTACCCTCAAAGTTGGTCTTAACAGGACTACATCTATCTGTGTGCTGTGGAGGTGTAAACAGTACTTGAAAAAAATAATTAATCAAAAGTAAAAATACCAAATGACTTTGGTAAAAAACTATTTAACTTATTAGAAAAATATTTTAGTAATAGTTATAAAACTGCTCACAATACTTGGAAAAGTAAAAGTAAAACTCCTTTTACACACACGAAGAAATCAAGTGTTGTCCCGGTTTTATTTAAATTTGTTGTGTGTAACAAGACGTTACATTTTAAATTAAGCAAGTAAAAATGTTTTTTAATATAACAAAAATAAATGTATAAGTTAAAACTATATATATATATACTTTAGAAAAAAACAGAGCCTCAAAAATTATTTAAGTACTGCAATGAAGTTAATGTATTCTGTAACTCCTGGGTACTATTAATACCAGGGTACCAGCAATCATTAGGTGAGCAACGGTTGATATAGCTCAAATGTTTTAAACTAAAGTTTTGTGGAACTGCTATGAACACTTAGTATTTTTACTCATTAATTAAAACTTTTTGTACTACCTCAATTGGAAGAAGTTCTTACAGGATTGACAAGCTAATAGCTAATTCAAGCAGCACTGATATCAAAGTGTCCCACTGCTGTCTTAAAACCATTCCATTCACAAATCTTTAATAATGGTTCAATGATAGTGTTTTAGAAAGTGTGAAAAAACTATCAAATTATCAACACATAGGTTTGCTACAGCCAATTATTGCTGCTGCTACTAAACAAGCAAACAAATAAATTTAAGTAAATATCATGTGATGAAAAACTGACAGCAGTTTAAGAGTTTATAATGTTTAATTCATCTCAACTTTTGACTTTTTTGAGATTAGATTTGTTTTAAGATATAATCAGTCAACAATGGTCTGGCCTCTGTTAGCTCATTAATCCAGTCAAAGTTAAACTTTGTTTTTCAAAAGCGATTCAGTTCACAGAGCTATATTCCGTAAATGAGATATTAATTGCTTCTAACCTTTTCCACAAAGTTCTACTTCAAACGATCTCAACTATGGCTTAAAGTACACATTTTAAATGCACAGCTTGCCTTAATAGGAATTTGGAATAAATATAAAATTTTGCTCCACGAAAAACTAAAATTACTGCTTGCATTCTTTTTTTCCCCGCAAACTGACATCACAATGATGTCTGCTGAAGTTGTGCTGTGCTTCAGATCCAAATCATTAGGACTTTCATCTGTTTCTAAATTACCCACAGTTATGTTTAGCGTTTGTACTGGGTGAAAATAAGAAGGATTAATTGCTGCATGCAAACGCATAATGAGATATCATTTGACTTCATGACAACATCCCGAAAGTGATTCATGTGTACAGTATGAAATTATATGCTTACTTTCCCTTTCACTTTGGTTACGTTATGTTGACTTTGCATAAATGAATCCCGCCTTTCAACCAAAGGTGAAAATAATATGTGAGGAGGAAAAATAATGCAATTATTCATCACTCAGTAACATGTTTTGTTCTGGTTCCTGGTTGCATATTTTCAGCGATAGCACTATTTGCGCTCAAGTAAAACCTAATGAGAAAATATAGCCTCTCTGAGTTGTTGTTTCATACAAGAAGGAAAAATCTATTTAGTTCTTTTCCAATCCAGTGGCTTGTAGAGCCGGGGATTTATTTCCCTCCGTCTGAACTGAAGAGAAAGCCTGTGCTGTTAGATGTCCAAGCTTCAGTCCTTTGAGATCTCCAGGGTGAGATATGGATTTGCTCAGAGTACAAAAATTATAAACACCTTGTCAGTGATATCAAAAAGTGAACTGTGGAGCTGTACAACAAGCAGAAAAATGTCTATTAACATGCAGGTTTAAATATGAAAATATAGCAACACAACAAAATACATCTTTAAATACTGCATGCAAAGACYAAAAAAAGAACCTCCTAGTTAAATAAGCCAATATATCACAGAAAAGCAGGCATCTATCACTGTCATTTATTGTRGCTTGACAAGTGACTCACCACAGACAGCTCAAGTTAAAAGGAGAGGTAAGCTTTCAAGCACATCCTTTAGAGAAATAAATGATTGCCTAGAACACAAAGCTGTCTCAGTTTCAGACTGCTCCTTGCCACTTATGTGCAACTTTATTTTCTCTTGTGTGTTTTTAATTTTGTACTGAGATGCCATATGTCTATCACGCATTGAAAGACTGTCACTGTCTCTTTCTTTTTAGGCTTATTTCTTAAAACATCTGATGTGTGTGTCTTGCAGGCCTTCAGGTCATATTCCCAGAATACCTGCAGGAGAAATTTGTCCAGTCAGCCCTGAGCTACATTATGTGTAACGGAGAAGGGGAGTATGTGTGCCACAACAACCAGTGTATCTGTCAGTGTGCCGACGACTATCCCCAGTGCAACTGTCCCATCACCGACATCCAGATTATGGAGAACACCCTGTTGGTGATGTCAGAGTCCTGGGCGGCCTCTTATAAAGACTTTGAAAACTCTGGTAAGCTGGAAACTCCTCCAAGAGACCGCAATTGTGCAATAATCTGTCCAGAGTAAAGCTGGCTTTTTGTTTCTCCATATGATATATATATTTAGCATGGAGATCTAACAGTGCCAGGTGCAAGGAGTGAGTATGAGAGTGTGTGTGCAATGAGCAATGTGAAAGCTAATGCAAATAAATGTGTGTCATTAGAAATTGACTTAATGGAAAGGACACTTTTCTTCCTCAGTCTAGATCCAAAGCACCTGGTTCTTCTTAATGTATTTATTATTAATTTATGTATGTAAATGTGTTCCAGTTCAGTGCGAAATAAACAAATGTGTGTATGTATATTCTATAGAAAAAAGTTATAATTTGCTGTTAAAGTCACTTGCATACAAACAAATATAAAAAAATGTATTATGCACATGGAGGTAAGGATAAAATTGGGGGGAAAATAACATATTCACTTTATCTTAAAATATTTTATATGTATTTTATGTTTTATTTGCACCCACAACCACACGCACACGCACAAATGCTTGTACCTGCATCAAACTGAGGACTTTGTATTGACTTCTATTAATTTTTATAACAGTGTTTATGATTAATCCAGACATTTTCCCAACTAAACATTACTAATCTGTTCCTAACTCTAATCTTAACCAAAATTTAATCCACACCATACCTCTAAACCTAACTAGTAAAGCACAATAGAGCTGCAAATAAAGTGAGGACACTGAAGAGGTCCTAACTTTGCACCAGTGACTTCATTTTGGTAGTAACTAGGGCACAAACAGTCCTCACTCTGCAGTAGAAACAAGCACACACACACACACACACACACACACACACACACACACACACACACACACAC
>NW_013954278.1:63838-67565 GCF_001266775.1 Austrofundulus limnaeus | reverse complement strand
AGGTTGGATTATGTAGTGTTTGGATTAGGTTGGGTTAGGTTGGGTTATGTAGTGTTTGGATTATGTAGTGTTTGGATTAGGTTGGGTTAGGTTGGGTTATGTAGTGTTTGGATTATGTAGTGTTTGGGTTAGGTTGGATTATGTAGTGTTTGGGTTAGTTTGGATTATGTAGTGTTTGGATTATGTAGTGTTTGGATTATGTAGTGTTTGGATTATGTAGTGTTTGGATTATGTAGTGTTTGGGTTAGGTTGGATTATGTAGTGTTTGGGTTAGGTTGGGTTATGTAGTGTTTGGATTATGTAGTGTTTGGGTTAGGTTGGATTATGTAGTGTTTGGGTTAAGTTGGGTTAGGTTAGGTTGGGTTAAGTAGTATTTGGGTTAAGTTGGGTTAAGTTGGGTTTGGTTAAGTAGTATTTGGGTTAAGTTGGGTTAGGTTGTGTTATGTGGTGTTTGGGTTTTGTAGTGTTTGGGTTAGGTTAGGGTTTAGGATGGGTTTGGGACCAGGGAGCTGTGCAGCTGCGTTTTTAGCAGGCATAAAAAAATCCTGATTTACTTTAGTGTTATAAATTGTAAACCTGTATTCTTGGCCCTGCACATTATTTTGTTGGCCACTTCAGCAGCACAGATCTGATTTTATCTGCTGGAGTAGACTTTACAGATTTAGATTTAGAGCAGATTAAATTATTTATTTTTTTAGATATGGACGTTTTCTGTCTTCAGATGTGAGGATCTAACTGAGAAGAAAGTGTCACAAATGTTGTGAACATGTTTTAAGTTGAAACAGGAAGACTGTGAGCCTCTGAGGCTGACTGGAGGAAGATGAGGACTTGTGGAGACATTTTGGTTTAAACTACTTCCTGACTAACGTCCAGCAGCCATGGCCTGGTCCGAGACTGGTTTTAGGAGCAGAGCCTGTGAGAAGTATGGTTCTGGTTAAGGTAGATCCTGAGACTTGTCCTACCTCTGCAGGAGTCCGAGCTCAGCTCCAGGATGTCCTCGGTGCTGCCGGACTTCATCACAGAGTTGATGGTGGACAGTGTGCTGACCAGCTGACTGTTGATGGAGCCAAACTGGGTCTGTGGTTGTCCAAAAGCATCGGCCAGTTCGCTGTAGTTCTCTGCCAGCAGCATCTGCTGCTCCTGCAGCAGCTTCTGGACCCTCTCGATGTAATGGTCCAGTCCAGCGCCACCTTGAGGCTGCAGCGGCGCAGCTGCAGTCTGCGTCTCCCTGTTAGGTTCAAAGTCTGCTGCCTGGGATGGACCACAGGCCATGTTTCTGGTCTTTAAACCAATCAGGAAGTTGTCGTTGATGCTAAGTGGACCCACCCCACACTCTTTGGTTTTAGCTGAAGTGGATTTGCTGAGGAGTGACTCCAAATCTGTTCCCACAGCAACTGAACGAGTCTTTGCAGTTGTGGGCGCATCTTTGACGAGTCCGTCCCCTGCAGCCACAGTCCTGGTCTCTGGTGCTGAAGTGTTGGTTTGTTTATGGCAGAAGATCAGCTCCATGTTGGTGAAAGAGTCCGTCAGCTCGGGGGTCTGAGTGTTGGTGGAACGACTCGTTACTTCTGCTTCGGTACCGGTCTGCTGCGTGGCTGATTCAGGAACAGCCAGAACTCCAGAGTCCACCTTACTGACCAAGACTGGGTCAGTTCCTTGTGAAACCATGACCTTGACTGGACTAACCATCACATCTACAGAACAGTCTCCACAGCCGACGGACCGGGACTCTTTCTTCTGCTGCGTCTCGTCTCTACGGAGGTCCAAACTGTCCACTGTCTCATCCGTGTTGACTCCTGTCTCAGAAACACTCAGCTCCACGCCAACCTGCTGGTGGCACGTCTCCACCCGCCGCCCCACACACTGGTCCTGGACCTCCACCTGCTCCCGCACCAGCCACCGGTGCATCGGGAGGTCCGGTCCCACGGAGACGCTGTGGACGCTGGGCCGACAGGACACTCCCACACTGTTGGTCTGTAGAGCAGGATCTGTGGCAGCGTGCCTGAACTCCACGTGGTCACCCACTCCCTGATGGCGCACCTGGACTCTGGCCTCCACGCAGGCGTGGTACGTGTCCGGCCGGACCATCAAGCCTTTGTCGGCCCTCTTCCTGTTGGACCCCCCGGCTGTGTGCAGCTCCAGCTTCAGCTTGCCCATCTCCATGTGGTGAGTGGTTTCTTTCAGCTGCACTTCCAGGCGGTAGATCTTGTCTTTGAGGGCCTCGATGGTCTGCTGCTGGAGCTCCACCTCTTTCTCAGCGTCGCTGGTCACACCCAGCATGGTCTCAGTCACAACAACTGCTGCGCTGCGGACCTCCGGCCGCTCCGTCACCACCCCCACATCCTTCAGCCTGGGCTCTGTTTGCTTCAGTGGGACACTGTTCATGTTTTCATCGGTTACCACACCAACGGACCTCTGCAGAGCCTGGTTCTGCACCAGGTTTTCAGGATTCTCCTTGGATGTCTTCTCCAGAGCTTGGACCTCAGCAGCCAGACGTCTGAACTCGTCCAGCCGCTGAGAGCTCTGCTCCTGGACTTCAGGCTCAACAATCCTCAGCTCAGCTTCCTTCTGGATGGAGCTGGGGTTGTCCATGTGGTCGGCGCTGCCCACGCTGTAGGAGCGTTTCCTGAAGCCCGGATTCTTGGACTGAGCAGCCAGCTGTCGTTTCTCCTCCTGGAGAACAGCAATCTTCACCTGAAGGATAGGGATGGATTTCACCTGCTCCTCCAGCTCCTTCAGCCTCTTCAGAGCCACCACCATCTGCTCTCGGATCTGCTGCAGCTGCAGCGGGCTGACGTTCGTCACCGGGGTGGCCACGCCGGAGCTCATGGGGCTGTGGCGGATGGAGCAGCCCACCGAGGCAGGGTAATAATGGTTGAACTCTCCGTTCGACAGGTTGTTGACTGGCAGTTGCTGGCTCGGGCCGACAGAACCAGAGTACGATGACAGAGAGCTGCTGGAGCCCATCCCACCAAAGCTGCCAAGGCGGCGGCGGGGCATCAGCGGCTCGCTGTGCGGCTGCATGAGGAGTCGCTCCTGTTCCAGACGGCGCCGAGTCTCCATCAGGGTCTTCTCCACCTGGGGGTTGTGGCTGGAAGCAAACCTGGGCGAAGGAGGTGGGAGATGCAGCTTCTGGTCAGACACACTGGGGTAGGACTGATGGGGTGCTGGTTCACAGGTCCTCCTGGACAGGGTGGGGGTCAGGAGAGGAGCCTCTGGAGGTCTGGAGGTGAAGAAAACCGGGGACTGTTTGCCGTCGCTGTTGGATGAGGACAGGGAGTCTGTGGAGGTCCATTCAGGCCGATGGCCCACCTCACCGATACTGCCTCGGGGTTTGGCCACTTTGGGTTTCCTTTGGATACTCAGCTTCTTCACGGCGTTTCCTCTCTCAATGTCATCGACATATTTCAGGAAGTCCAGGTCCAACTGAAAACCATAAGGAGTTTCAACGTAGTACGAGTCCTTCTCTCCAGCGTTCAAGCATGTTTGGGCTTGTGCTGAAAGAAAAAAAAACATCTTGAAGAAAAATGTATTTCAGTATTTCTGCTAATGCTAATGAGCTATCAACATTTCTGCTAATGCTAATGAGCCAAAAGAATCAACATTTCTGCTAATGCTAATGAGCTAAAAGTATCAACATTTCTGCTAATGCTACTGAGCTAAAGAAATCAACATTTCTGCTAATGCTACTGAGCTAAAGAAATCAACATTTCTGCTAATGCTACTG
>NW_013954278.1:61624-62838 GCF_001266775.1 Austrofundulus limnaeus | reverse complement strand
TGTGTGTGTGTGTGTGTGTGTGTGTGTGTGTGTGTGTGTGTGTGTGTGTGTGTGTGTGTGTGTGTGTGTGTGTGTGTAGTTGTCTGTCCCTGAAACTATGCTGTAATTGCTCGGCTCAACTCCAGGCCAACAGAACCACATGATCCTGAAACACTGAGGGGTGAGGTTCTGGTTCTGGTTCTGAGACCAGAGGTGGTCCTGAGACATGTGGGTCATGAGGACCTGGTTGGTTCAGTTTTGTGGACAGAGTCCGATCTGTTTAATGAGAACTGCAGCAAAGTGTCAGAAGCTTAAAGGGAACAGATTATTGTAAAAACCAGTTTGAAACAGTTCTTCAATAAGAAACAATAATCCAGTTACAGTGTGTGTACTGTGTGTACTGTGTGTACTGTGTGTACTGATAGTTGTTCAGGAGGGACCTGTTCTTTTTATCTTTATTATTATTGTTTAATTTAGAGGGAAAAAAGGGCAGATAAAAGATTTTTTGTTCTTTCTGCTTCACCAATTTGTTTCTTATGATTTTCTTACTGGAAATAGATTTTTTATTTTGTTTTTAATGAATAAATAGATCTAAAGAGAGATGAAGAATAAACATGTTTCTATTTTATTAACCTGCAGAAATCAGGTCACTGAACACTGAAGGAATGAATCATGTTTTTATAATCAAGTGTTTAAATCTGCCTGCTGGAGACAGAACCTGAAACAGTCTGTTCAAGTTAGGTTGGGTTGTGTAGCGTTTGGGTTGGGTTAAGTTGGGTTAGGTTAGGGTTAGGTTGGGTTAAGTTGGGTTTGTGTTAGGTTTGGTTAAGTAGTATTTGGGTTAAGTTGGGTTAGGTTGGGTTAAGTTGTGTTTGGGTTAAGTTGGGTTGGGTTAAGTTGTGTTTAGGTTAAGTTGGGTTAGGTTAGGGTTAGGTTGGGTTAAGTTGTGTTTGGGTTTTGTAGTGTTTGGATTAGGTTAGGGTTTAGGATGGGTTTGGGTTAAGTTGGGTTAGGGTGGGTTATGTTAGGTTGGGTTAGGTTGGGTTATGTAGTGTTTGGATTATGTAGTGTTTGGATTATGTAGTGTTTGGGTTAGGTTGGGTTATGTAGTGTTTGGATTATGTTGGGTTATGTAGTGTTTGGATTAGGTTGGGTTAGGTTGGGTTATGTAGTGTTTGGATTAGGTTGGGTTAGGTTGGGTTATGTAGTGTTTGGATTAGGTTGGGTTAGGTTGG
>NW_013954278.1:57859-60624 GCF_001266775.1 Austrofundulus limnaeus | reverse complement strand
CTGCGTAACATTAGTTAATAATGTGTAACATTAGTTAATACTGCGTGACATTAGTCAATACTGCGTGACATTAGTCAATACTGCGTGACATTAGTCAATACTGCGTAACATTAGTTAATACTGTGTAACATTAGTTAATAATGTGTAACATTAGTTAATAATGTGTAACATTAGTTAATACTGTGTAACAGTTAATACTGTGTAACATTAGTCAATACTGCGTAACATTAGTTAATACTGCGTGACATTAGTCAATACTGCGTAACATTAGTCAATACTGCGTAACATTAGTCAATACTGCGTAACATTAGTTAATACTGCGTAACATTAGTCAATACTGCGTAACATTAGTCAATACTGCGTAACATTAGTTAATACTGCGTAACATTAGTTAATACTGTGTAACATTAGTTAATACTGTGTAACATTAGTTAATACTGTGTAACAGTTAATACTGTGTAACAGTTAATACTGTGTAACATTAGTTAATAATGCGTAACATCAGTTAATACTGTGTAACAGTTAATACTGTGTAACATTAGTTAATAATGCGTAACATCAGTTAATAATGTGTAACATTAGTTAATAATGCGTAACATCAGTTAATAATGTGTAACATTAGTTAATAATGTGTAACATTAGTTAATAATGTGTAACATTAGTTAATAATGTGTAACATTAGTTAACCTCTTGTAAATAAAGAAGGAACACATTAAACTATATAAACTAATTTGTCCCACTCAGAGCACAGTTTCCACTGGTTCGAGGACAAAAAGCTGATGGTCCACCTGCACCCCCAACCCCCCTGCGTGTGATTAATACAGAACATTTATGAAAATTACACATTTTAAGGCTCATTGTACAGGTAAACATCTGAAGGTTTTAACATGTTTGTACAACTAACTTTTAGATATATTTTAGGTGTTGTCTACAAAGTGGAATAATGTCTGTAACAGGGATCAGGACAGTAAATCTGAAAATACAAATAAAAGATGAAGTTCTGTTTATTGATCAAAGTTATAAAGATTTAATCATGTAGTATTTACAACTTGACAGTTATTACAAGTATATTGATTAGGATGAAGAGAAATACTGATTTTTGATTGTTTATTACATAATCTACCAGATTACATCACCACATTCAGTAATAATTGCTGCAAAATGTAATAACTATTACATAACGAGTTATTACAAAACCCGTTATTACACAACGAGTTATTACACAACAAGTTATTACACAAGTTATTACACAAGTTATTACACAAGTTATTACACAAGTTATTACACAAGTTATTACACAAGTTATTACACGAGTTATTACACGAGTTATTACACGAGTTATTACACAACGTGTTATTACACAACGTGTTATTACAAAACGTGTTATTACAAAACGTGTTATTACACAACGTGTTATTACAAAACGTGTTATTACAAAACCCGTTATTACACAACGAGTTATTACACAACGTGTTATTACACAACGTGTTATTACAAAACGTGTTATTACACAACGTGTTATTACACAATGTGTTATTACACAATGAGTTCTTCCAGACGTCTGAGAAACAAAAACACTTGTGGAAGTAAAGAAACATTTACCTGCTCCGCTGCCGTTAACGTGCACAGTTTGAGCCATGGCTGCAGACGTGCACTCTCTGTCCAACAGCAGTCATGCAGCAGAGACATGCATCAAGTCCAGATCCCCATGCAGCCTGCAGAGTGAGAGATCAGGTCAGAGGTCAGAGATCAGGTCAGAGGTCAGAGATCAGAGGTCAGAGGTCAGAGGTCAGGTCAGAGATCAGAGGTCAGAGGTCAGGTCAGAGGTCAGAGATCAGGACAGAGGACAGAGGTCAGGTCAGAGATCAGAGGTCAGAGATCAGGACAGACAGAATCATACCAATCAGTTTATTATTTATTTTATTTTATTTAGAATTTTATTCATTTCATTTGTAACAATTTTATACACAACATAAAAACAATCAAAATAAAATAATGAAAGGCAGCAGAAGAATAAATAATATCTGCTCCTTTATTATCCCAGGATATGTTCAAAATTAAAGTTAATTACAACAAAAACAACTGAAAACACAAAAAACAAAGTTAAACTTCAAACAACAACAACATGGATTCACTTCATACTTCCTGTTTGTTCAGAACAGATCAGATCTTTGTGTCATTTATACAAACATCTGAGAGTTTAACCTGCAGGTCATTGTTCTTCAACCAGACTCCTCCACACAGACCAGAACTGACCAGAACCAGACCAGAACTGACCAGAACCAGACTCAGACCAGACCCAGGTCAGAGCCAGACCAGAACTGACCAGAACCAGTTCAGAACCAGAACAGACCAGACCTGATCCAGGTCAGAACCAGACCAGAACCACAGACAAATGGATATTTTTCATCCAAGTTTAATAAACAACACAAAAGCTAGAAGAGGAAAAAGGCTAACTAAAAGCCAACAGCAGAAAGGAAGCTAAATGCTAACAGTAGCAGAAAGGAAGCTAAATGCTAACAGTAGCAGAAAGGAAGCTAAATGCTAACAGTAGCAGAAAGGAAGCTAAATGCTAACAGTAGCAGAAAGGAAGCTAAATGCTAACAGTAGCAGAAAGAAAGACTAAATGCTAACAGTAGCAGAAAGAAAGACTAAATGCTAACAGTAGCAGAAAGACTAAATGCTAACAGTAGCAGAAAGACTAAATGCTAACAGTAGCAGAAAGACTAAATGCTAACAGTAGCAGAAAGACTAAATGCTAACAG
>NW_013954278.1:55940-57849 GCF_001266775.1 Austrofundulus limnaeus | reverse complement strand
CGTGTTAACAGCTTCAGAACCACCAGGTCCAAACAGAACCACCAGGTCCAAACAGCTTCAGAACCACCAGGTCCAAACAGAACCACCAGGTCCAAACAGCTTCAGAACCACCAGGTCCAAACAGAACCACCAGGTCCAAACAGAACCACCAGGTCCAAACAGAACGCTGAGTCAGAAAGTTCTGCTTCAGGCACACAGACCGGTTCGGGCAGATCCAGAACCCGGGTCATTTGGACTTTATTTTCCTGAACAAAGTGAACATTTCACAATAAAAGCTGCTGAGTGAACCTTTCAAAATAAAGGTTTCAGTTGAACAGAATTTAAAGCGGCAGAACTTTTGTTCTGAAAGAACCTGGACCCGCAGAACCGGACCATCTGGGCCTTAAAACATGGAGGTTCTGGTTCTGCAGTTCCAGGTTCTGTTCATCTCAGCTCAAGTAGAGGAACAACGCTCCGAACCGAACCAGAACCACAGGTTCGACCCATTCAGACGAGTAGACAAAAGAACCGGGACCGACTGGACCCGGTACCGTCTGACTTTAACTATAATCCAGATTAAATTAGCGCTTCATGGGGTTGTCTGGTCTGGTTCTGGTTCTGGTTCTGGTCTGCTGGACCCACCGGACCACAGCAGACAAGATGAACTTTAACTAACCGGGCCGAGCGGTTCGACCCGGTTCGACCTCTGCAACATTCATACTTTCCAGGTAAACAGGATCAGAACCGAGTTTAACCGAACTCACCGTCTGTCCCGCTCCTCCCGAACCGGTTTGGACCCGAACTCAGAGTCTTTAAGGTCCAGCTTCGAGAAGGAAACCGGTCCGGATCAGACACAAACTCCAACCGAACCGGACCGCCGTTCTACTGGTTCTGTTCCAGCAGCAGCACCGAACTCTTTGTACTTGTTCGGCTGCAGCTCTGCGCATGCGCAGTGGTGAAGGTTAATGAGCAGGCACACACAGGTGTGCTCACCTGTCCGGCTGGGACCCACTGGGTCAACCCGAACCGGACCGGCTGACTTACTGAAAACAATCCAACCTTTAAAGCAGTTTTCACCGGTTTTACTGAACGAGTTTAGTTTAAACATGAATTTAACAAGTCAAACAAGCTGAAGTCCTGTCAGCTGACCCTGCTCCTCCTCCGCCGGACAAACTAGTTCTGAGCGCATTGATACTGACGTTTCACAACCTTCAGGACTAATAACATGTTGGTTTATTTCTTCTTTTAGCTCCATAAACTAATATTGTATTAAATTAAAGCTTTACTGGTCAGAAAAATGTGCATTTTAATCATTTAAAAGTTTAAATACAAACCCAAACGATCTACATCCGGTTCTGACCCTGACCAGCTGAACTGGACCTTTAACACCACCTGGTGCTGGTTTGATTAAACAACCGTTTCTTTTTCAGCTGGTGGTTAAACTGGAGCTGAGTGTTTCTCCTCATCTTTTCATCACAACAAACTCAGAAACATTTAAACAAATTTTAATATTTGAGGGAAAAAACTGCTTTGTTTTCATTCAGGTTTAAACTGAAAACATGACGTCACAAACCTTCAGTAGAGACAGCAGTAGATCCAAACATTGTTCAGCTTATTTTATGTTTTTATTTTATTTTATTTTTTCAGATAACAGAATAAAATGACAGAAAGAAAACAACAGGTTTTAAAGCAGAGGTTCCTGGACTTGGTTTCTGGACCCGGCTGTGGTTCTGGAAACAGTTGGTGGGTTCTGAGAGGCTTTCTACAAATCATTTCACAGAGACTGTAAACTCTGTTACACTTTAATAAAACAATTATAAACTGTTGCTTTATTTAGTGCAACAAAAACTGAGAGGGTTAGAAACTGAGGATGGATGGATGGATGGATGGATGGATGGATGGATGGATGGATGGATGGATGGATGGATGG
>NW_013954278.1:55371-55794 GCF_001266775.1 Austrofundulus limnaeus | reverse complement strand
GCTAAAGAAATCAACATTTCTGCTAATGCTACTGAGCTAAAGAAATCAACATTTCTGCTAATGCTACTGTGCTAAAGAAATCAACATTTCTGCTAATGCTACTGAGCTAAAGAAATCAACATTTCTGCTAATGCTACTGTGCTAAAGAAATCAACATTTCTGCTAATGCTACTGTGCTAAAGGAACAGATCTGCTAATGCTACTGAGCTAAAGGAACAGATCTGCTAATGCTACTGAGCTAAAGGAACAGATCTGCTAATGCTACTGAGCTAAAGGAACAGATCTGCTAATGCTACTGAGCTAAAGAAATCAGTTCTGCTAATGCTACTGAGCTAAAGGAACAGTTCTGCTAATGCTACTGAGCTAAAGGAACAGATCTGCTAATGCTACTGAGCTAAAGGAACAGATCTGCTAATGCTACTG
>NW_013954278.1:46468-48238 GCF_001266775.1 Austrofundulus limnaeus | reverse complement strand
AATGCTACTGAGCTACAGTTAATGATCTGTGTGACTCTGACAGGTCAGATCAGGTGTTTTTTGGTCTGAATGAGATCAGGTCAGAATCTTCCTCTGGTTGTTTTTTCTCCGTTTCAATCTGTGTTCCTAAAAAACATTCAAACTCCAAAGAGAAATCTTCAGGAAGTCTTTAGACCATTTAAAACAGAACATGTAGAACATGTAGAACCATTAGAACCGTTAGAACCGTTAGAACATGTAGAACAGAGCAGTTTAACGGGTCACAGGGACATCTGGACCTTTGGAGGGAGAAGGACACACTGAGGACTGGATCAAGACTTTTGCACAGGTGCACACCTGTGAACACCTGCTTCATAAAACCAGTAAAGTAAACACAGTAAATAAATTATGTGAAAGTTCATGTTTGGTGTTTGTGGGTCCAGAGGAGCAGAATGTTCTGGTTCAGTTCAGGTCCAAACATGTCAGCAGAACTGCAGAGACAACCTGAGATCAGCAGAAAGAGGAACATGTTGGAGCTGCAGGTCAGAACCAACAACAACACAAACAAGTCAATACTCAGGTCCAAAATCCACTCTTCTGTCAACATGACAGAGGAAAAACCAAAGTCCAAACTCCTCCAGGACCGGTTCTGACCCGACACAACAACAACAGATCCAGTCTTGGTATGCCTGGAACTCAAAACCACTGCAGAAAAAAAAACAGGCTGGAAATAAACAGCCTGTTCTTTCTCTGTGGGCCACTGGGCCAGGAGTCCAGAACCTGCAAGTCCAGAAGTCTGGACTCCTCAGGTCCAGGAGTCTGAAACTGTCAGGTCCAGGAGTCTAAGACCTTCAGGACCTGTGTTTAGAAGCTGGACTCACCTCGGACAAACACCAGGATCAGTACTCCTGCTGACGGGCTCAGCAAGCAGAACTGGGATCAGTCTGGATCTCAGCACCCACTCCTCTCCACAGAAGAAAAATGTTTCAGTGTCCTGTAAGCCCGCCTCCGATTGGACGGCTGCTCGTCCAATCGGAGGAGGCTCTGAGCCGGGCGCTTCCCTTTCCAAATAAGAGTTCAGCAGAGGGAGGGGGAGCGGCAACAATAACAGCCTGTTCTGAGTCCATTAAACCCCTGCAGAACCAGAACCAGCTGACCCAACAACAGTCCATTTAAACCCTGCAGAACCAGAACCAGCTGACCCAACAACAGTCCATTTAAACCCTGCAGAACCAGAACCAGCTGACCCAACAACAGTCCATTTAAACCCTGCAGAACCAGAACCAGCTGACCCAACAACAGTCCATCTTGGACAGTTTTTTTCAGTCATTTGTTATAAAATGTTTAAATACTTCCTGTTTACAGTTAGTTATAACACATTAATAACATGTTTAGTAACAGTTATTAACTTTATAATGTTTAAATACGCCCTGTGATGGACTTGCGAGCTGTCCAGGGTGTACCCCGCCCCTCGCACTGTGACTGCTGGATATGGGCACCAGTGACCCACGCGACCCTGAAAAGGAAGAAGCGTGTACAGAAAATGGATGGATGGATGTTTAAATACTTCCTGTTTACAGTTATATCACATTAATAACATGTTTAGTAACAGTTATTAACTTTATAATGTTTAAATACTTCCTGTTTACAGTTATATCACATTAATAACATGTTTAGTAACAGTTATTAACTTTATAATGTTTAAATACTTCCTGTTTACAGTTATAACACATTAATAACATGTTTAGTAACAGTTATTAACTTTATAATGTTTAAATACTTCCTGTTTAC
>NW_013954278.1:44728-46001 GCF_001266775.1 Austrofundulus limnaeus | reverse complement strand
CACTAACACAACGTGCACTAACACAACGTGCACTAACACAACGTGCACTAACACAACGTGCACTAACACAACGTGCACTAACACAACGTGCACTAACACAACGTGCACTGCAGGAACAGAGCTCAAAGCCAACAGAAGCTGATTTGGAACTAAAAGTTGTTTGTTAAAACCTGTCAGACAACAAGCAGCTCTGCAGATGATTTAAAGAAATCATAAAATCTGACGGTCAGAGGTCCTGAAGAGTTCTGACCCGTCACCCTGCTGCAGGCTCCAGAACCGAGACGTTCTGATGATAAAACTCAAGTTCTGGTAAAAACTCAGGAAACATTTTAACAGATCCTGCAGCTTCAAACTCCAACAACGTCTGGAAGACCTCAGTTTGTAACAACACAACACAACACAACACAACACAACACAACATGGTGTAATAATGTAATAAACTGTAATAAACTCACACTAAAACCTTATTTTGTAATAACTGACACAAAATGTAATTACAGTCTTCAACACATTATGTAATAATGTTATTACATGTTGCAGCAGTTGTTACCAAATGTAAAGGTGTAATAATCTGGTGCATTATGTAATAAACAATCAAAACCAGTATTTCTCTTCATCCTCATCAATATACTTGTAATAACTGCATGTTGTAAATACTACATGATTAAATCTTTATAACTTTGATTTAATCATGTAGTATTTAGTAAGTTCTGTGTTTATTGATCTTTATAACTTTGATCAATAAACACAGAACTTCTCGTCTTTTATTTGTATTTTCAGTCAAATTCTTGTGTTTTAATCTAAAAGTTGTTCAAGGCAGGACGATCAAGACGTAAAACTTTTCCAACACATTGGCCTTCAGAACGATGAAGATCTGTGTTAAAAAGCAGAACGGATAAAGTTTCTGTTGGTTTTAAATGAAAATGATCCAACAGTTTCCTGGACTTCAATACTGCGTGACATTCGTCAATACTGCGTGACATTAGTTAATACTGCGTGACATTCGTCAATACTGCGTGACATTCGTCAATACTGCGTGACATTAGTTAATACTGCGTAACATTCGTCAATACTGCGTAACATTCGTCAATACTGCGTGACATTAGTCAATACTGCGTGACATTAGTCAATAATGCGTGACATTAGTTAATACTGCGTGACATTAGTTAATACTGCGTGACATTCGTCAATACTGCGTGACATTCGTCAATACTGCGTGACATTCGTCAATACTGCGTGACATTCGTCAATACTGCGTGACATTAGTTAATAC
>NW_013954278.1:39939-42199 GCF_001266775.1 Austrofundulus limnaeus | reverse complement strand
CTGTTCCACCTGCTGACCACCTGCTGACCACCTGTTTCACCTGCTGACCACCTGCTGACCACCTGTTTCACCTGCTGACCACCTGCTGACCACCTGTTTCACCTGCTGACCACCTGCTGACCACCTGCTGACCACCTGCTCCACCTGCTGACCACCTGTTCCACCTGCTGACCACCTGTTCCACCTGCTGACCACCTGCTCCACCTGCTGACCACCTGCTGACCACCTGCTGACCACCTGCTGACCACCTGTTCCACCTGCTGACCACCTGCTGACCACCTGCTCCACCTGCTGACCACCTGTTCCACCTGCTGACCACCTGTTCCACCTGCTGACCACCTGCTCCACCTGCTGACCACCTGCTGACCACCTGCTGACCACCTGCTCCACCTGCTGACCACCTGCTCCACCTGCTGACCACCTGCTCCACCTGCTGACCACCTGCTGACCACCTGCTGACCCTGCATGCTGACTGGTTGGCAGAGAGGTGATCTGGCAGGTTTATCTCTGCCCACAAAGCACAACTCTTTGGTTTTGTGACATTCAGCTCCACAAAGTTGTGATTAAAATGTGAACTGGCTGCTGGTACCGGGGCAGAGCATCAGGTCCAGTCATGTGAGCCACCAGGACCACAGGAAGTGCTGCTGGTGTCCACAGAAACCAGAGCAGGAGATAAAACACAAGCTTGAGGGAGTCCTGTGTTTAAAATCATCTGACTTGACTTAAAACCATTAAAAGGACCAGTTGTGTTCTGGTCTGTCAAAACGTTTGAACCCATAAAGTCAGTGGCAGGTGAACCTGTCCATCTAAAAGGCGCTGCAGTAAAATGCTGATATTTACAGTGTTAAAGCAGAAGAGAAATGCATAAATAAAACTGTTTGGAGTCCAGATGTTTGGTGATGTGTCTAAAAGCATGAGCCTATTTCATTTATTTATCTTTGTTTGATGCAGCGTGAGGACAGACTGATTAGATTTATTCAGGTCTGTGTTTTTGTTCCACAAACAGAAGTTCTTGTTCACAGGGTAAAGTCCAGAGTCTGCACAGATCTGTGGTTTAGTAACAGATCCATGAAGTTTATATTCTCACCTCTCTCTCTTCTCATCCTGTAAACTTTCCTCTTCATCCTTCGTCTTCACATCCTCTGCTCCTTTGTTTTGGAACTCCTCCCTGACGCTCCTTCCACACTCCTCCTCCTCCTCCTCCTCCTCCTTCTGGTCGTCCTCGGACCCCGAGGAGCTGCTGTCCTCAGAGCTGGAGTCGTCACTGGATGTAGTTTCATATCTGCACCAGCAGGGGGCAGGAGAGGCTCAGGAACATTTGAACATGTTACAGAAGAAGAACTTCTCCCTCCATCTGATCAAACTCACCCTCCATTCACTCCAACAAACTGCAGGTTCTTCTTGGTGCTGGTCGGGTCGCCTCGTCCATCTTTCTTCTTCATGATGGACTTCAGGGTGTTCTGACAGCACGCCTCTCCTGGACAAAACAAACCACAGAGTCTGTAAAGGTTCTGATCCAAACGGTCCTTCAACAGGTTCAGCTTCACTCAGAAGCTCTGCAGGAGCTGCTCACAGCCACAAACACCTCAAACATCTGGAGTTTCAACACCAGACCCCAGCAGAACCAGCATGTGTCTGGACCTGCCTGGACCTGGACCTGGACCTGCAGGCCCACAGACTGAGGAGGAGGAGGAGGAGGAGGAAGGCCCAGGTAACATGTCTGCTGCACTTTCTTTTCTCTGCTTCACAGGAACCACTGTTGGTCCTGAGACTCTTCCTCTTAGCACGTAGCTGCTGCTCAGCCCTGAGTGACGTTCTGCTGGGTCCAGGTCCTGGTCCTGGTCCTGGTCCATTTCAGGAGGTGGACTCATCGTGGGTCAAGACTAAGACCAAACCTCCATCTGACCTGCTGGATCTAAAGACTGACTGACCCCCCAGGAGCAGGTTTTGGTACCATGTAGTGCTGTAGACATCTGCAGGTCCATGCGAGTCTTCTGTTCAGCCTTGAGTCCAGGATTCTCTGCTGGGTTCAGGTCTAATGAGGCCCGGTTGGTCTGAGGGTCCGGTCCCTGCAGCTGCTGACCGCTGGCTGAAAACAGGAAACACAAACAAGACTCAAGACTTTTGCACGGTTCAGCAGATGTTTCAGCCTGCTTAGAACCTGAGCAGAACCAGCTGACCCGGCTCACGGAGCAGGACCAGATGAACGGGCCTCAGAGTGAGGTCCGTTACATAACGGTCCAGAACCATGACTCAGCAC
>NW_013954278.1:30879-32864 GCF_001266775.1 Austrofundulus limnaeus | reverse complement strand
CAGAACAGCAGCGCCCCCTGCAGGACCGGCCTGGATCAGAACAGCAGCGCCCCCTGCAGGACCGGCCTGGATCAGAACAGCAGCGCCCCCTGCAGGACCGACCTGGATCAGAACAGCTGACAGGAAGTGGAGATGACAGATTTCATGTTTCTGTTCTGCTGAACTAAAGAAGAAGAAGCTGAAGGAATTCATTTTGTCTCCAGCTGGTACTGATGCTGGTCCGATATGGTCAGGACCGGCCCGGTTTAACTGATGGCACCAGGCATGTCAAACAGAAAAACATCGCAGACGTGAGCACAGCTCAGCTGCAGGATTTATCTCAGCTCAGCTGATGAAGTTCTCAGGTTTTTGCTCGGAGTGAAATAAAAACGCTGCTTTTTGTTCCAGGAGAAAAGAGGAGCAGAAGAATGAACTCCAGAGAAGACGAGTGAGGAAGAAGAGACGAAGGCTAATCCTATCAGCTCAAAGATCTGATCCAGTCTGATGACTGGGGCCAGGGGCTCCCTTCAAAATAAAAGCCTTCTCCCTTTAATCCCTCTGTTGGAAGCAGAAGATGTTCACATGCTCTGATCAGAGCATTTATCATGTAGTTCTGTTTCAGGAAACCTTTCATTCAACAAACCATCCTGAAGCAGCTGCAGATTAAATAAATTAGCTTTTAGCTGATGTTTGGCTGATCTGAGACGGTTTTTTGGAGTTCCTTGGACAGGTGTGGCTGTAATTCTGGAACATATTTAAAGTTGAAAAGGTTTAGTTTTAAAAAAAGCTAACTGGTTAATTTATGTAAATTTAGATTAGTTTTACTCAACTTGTTCAGTATTTAATATAATTTTAAAATAGCCATTTTATTAAAATGTGTATTTTTATCAGTTTAGTATTTTGTTTGTCCTGATGTTTGAGCTCAGTTTGCAGTGGCAGTGATGGGAGGAGGCAGAGATAATGAACTTCCTCCTGCTGGTGTTGATGATGCTGGCCTCAGAGTCCCGGGGTCAAAGGTTATGGAAACAGTAGCATGCCTTGTATTGTGCTGAGGGTGGGGGGCCAAGGGGGACGGTGCTGCAGGGAGTCATCCTGGAGGACAAAGCAGCAACATTCCAGTGGAAACACTGTGGCATTCTGATGGGCCACCAGCTCCACAGGCACCAAAACACAGGATTAACTCCCAGTGCATCCTGGGAGTTTTTAAACCATCGACTGCTGAGACGAGTCAGAGCAAACCTGAGTCGATCCAGTTTGATCTATAGATGAACTGAGTCGATCCAGTTTTAACTACAGATGAACTGAGTCGATCCAGTTTTAACTACAGATTGAGTCGATCCAGTTTTAACTACAGATGAACTGAGTCGATCCAGTTTTAACTACAGATGAACTGAGTCGATCCAGTTTGATCTATACATGAACCGAGTCGATTCAGTTTCAAGTATAGATGAACTAAATCAGCTCTGGTTTTTTCAAAGATGAACTGAGTCAGTTGTTTCTATCAATGAACTAAATTAGTTCTGTTTTAATCATAGATGAACTAAGTCAGTTCAGTTTTAACTACAGATGAACTAAATCAGACACATCTTGAAATCTGCTGACGACAGTGATCGTTAGCTTGTTGCAGGATGTGGACGATGAACATGGCCCAGTTAATGACTTTGTTCAGTGGTGCGTTCAAATGAATCTAAAACTAAATATATGAACACAGACTGTCGTAAAGCTCCTCAGCCTCCATCCCCAGGAATTAATTTTTTTGATCAAAGTCTATTATTTTTTAACATAATCCACAACAAAAAGCAAACTAACAAAAACACAAACACCCGAAATCCCACCCATCCCTCCCCTTCCTATACCTGATCTACTGAAACAACAAAAATCGATCTTGTATTAATACAAGTGATACAATAAAAAGGTTTGTATACGATGAAATATTTAACCTTTACACAAAATTATCTGCCGAAATTTGTTCTACATAAGATAGAAATGGCTGCCAGATGTCAAAG
>NW_013954278.1:23163-24344 GCF_001266775.1 Austrofundulus limnaeus | reverse complement strand
GGTCTGAGCTCAGTAGCATCGTGCCGTTAGCCACCTCCGCTCTCACCGCTTGTAGCTCTCCTTTAATAAGAGTAAACTCTTCAGATTTGATCACAGCTGAGAGATCGGTTTTTATAGTGGCAGGAATGTCAGACTTCAAGGAGAGTGCGTCCACCTCGCTGCAGGAGGGAGAGGAGGCGCCGAAGGTCCGGTTTTAGTTGCAGTCATCTCCAAGGCGGTGTCGGGCCTAGCAGCTGCAGAGCTTGAATGTTTGCCTTTCCTCGAGTTTGTCACCATTCTTCTACTCTTCCAGGCAAGAATCACTCAGGGGTCGAGTCCGGACGGACCAAATGTTCAACAGGAAGGACATTTAGTTTAGAACCACAAACAGAACAAGTCGGAGCGGGAGCCACGCGACACACGTCTCACTCCTCCGCCATCTTGCCTCACCTCTCCCATCCGCAGTATTTATTGACACAGAAATCAACTCTGTTGCAAGATGCAAATATCTGGGATCAATAACTGATAAGTTAGCTTTTGATTTGAACACTGATTTTATCTGTAAAAGACTTGTTTTTAAAGGAAGCTGAAGATTTTTAGTGGAAACAGAAGGATCATGAGCCTGTTTAGAAGTCTTATTGAATCTGAACTTTCTACGGTTGTTTGTTTGGAAATCTAAGTGTTCAGAACAAAAACTGATTAAATGAAACTGTTACTGCAGCAAACAAGATAATTGGGGTAATCCAATCCCCCCTTAACGATATTTTTGTTGCGTTGTCCAAAAAGCAGCTTCATCCATCTGGTCAGAGGTTTAGACCCCCCAGGATTAGAAGTGACAGATGGAGGAACTCTTTTGTACCCACTGCAATCAGATCTTTAAACTCGTAGGTTTAATGTTTTTAACTTGTAGTTTATAAATCTCATCTATAAATTTACAGATGGCTGCTTTTTAAGTTTGTATGTTTTTAATGTTGCCTAAGTTAGGAATCCCTGGCTGCAAAAAACAGAGACTTAGAGTTAAAGATGGTAGAACTCCTTTGTACCCAGAGTAATCACATTTTTACATTTCAAAATTTATAGTTTTAAAGTCTTTTTTAACCTTTATAAACTGTTGCTTGTATGCTTCGACACTGTGTATTATATGTTGTGTTGTGTGTTTGTTGGAAATGCTTGGCTGCAAATCATGTTTCCCTCCTTGGGGG
>NW_013954278.1:20678-22577 GCF_001266775.1 Austrofundulus limnaeus | reverse complement strand
TGTGTTATTATTACACACATGTTTATATCCTGTTATTATTACACACATGTTTATATCGTGTGTTATTATTACACACATGTTTATATCATGTGTTATTATTACACACATGTTTATATCCTGTTATTATTACACACATGTTTATATCGTGTGTTATTATTACACACATGTTTATATTGTGTGTTATTATTACACACATGTTTATATCATGTGTTGTTATTATTACACATGTTTATAGCGTGTTATTATTACACACATGTTTATATCGTGTGTTATTATTACACACATGTTTATATTATGTGTTGTTATTATTACACATGTTTATAGCGTGTTATTATTACACACATGTTTATATCGTGTGTTTTTATTACACACATGTTTATATTATGTGTTGTTATTATTACACACGTTTATATTGTGTTATTATTACACACATGTTTATATCGTGTGTTATTATTACACACATGTTTATATTATGTGTTGTTATTATTACACATGTTTATAGCGTGTTATTATTACACACATGTTTATATTGTGTGTTATTATTACACACATGTTTATATCATGTGTTGTTATTATTACACACGTTTATAGCGTGTTATTATTACACACATGTTTATGTCATGTGTTATTATTACACATGTTTATATCGTGTGTTATTACACACATGTTTATATCATGTGTTTTTATTACACACATGTTTATATCGTGTGTTATTACACACATGTTTATATCATGTGTTTTTATTACACACATGTTTATATGATGTGTTGTTATTATTACACACGTTTATATCGTGTTATTATTACACACATGTTTATATCGTGTGTTATTATTACACACATGTTTATATTATGTTATTATTACACACATGATTATATCGTGTGTTATTACACATGTTTATGTCATGTTATTATTACACACATGTTTATATCGTATGTTATTATTACACACATGTTTATATCATATTATTACACACATGTTTATCATATGTTATTATATACACACATGTTTATATCGTATGTTATTATTACACACATGTTTATATCGTATGTTATTATATACACACATGTTTATATCGTGTGTTATTATAACATGTTTATACCGTGTGTTATTACACATATGTTTATATCGTGTCTTATTACACACATGTTTATATCATGTTATTATTACACATATGATTATATCGTGTGTTATTACACACATGTTTAAATCGTGTATTATTACACACATGTTTATATCGCGTATTATTATTACACACATGATTATGTCTTGTGTTATTACACACATGATTATATCATGTGTTATTATTACACACATGTTTATATCATGTATTATTATTACACACATGATTGTATCATGTATTATTGTTATCACACACATGTATAAATCGTGTTATTATTACACACATGTTTGTATCATGTATTATTATTACACACATGTTTGTATCATGTATTATTATTACACACATGATTATATCATGTGTTATTATTACACACATGTTTATATCATGTATTATTATTACACACATGATTATATCATGTATTATTGTTATCACACACATGTATAAATCGTGTGTTATTATTACACACATGTTTATATCATGTATTATTATTACACACGTGTTTGTATCATGTATTATTATTACACACATGATTATATCATGTATTATTATTACACACATGATTATATCATGTATTATTATTACACACATGATTATATCATGTATTATTATTATCACACACATGTATAAATCGTGTTATTATTACACACATGTTTGTATCATGTATTATTATTACACACATGATTATATCATCTGTTATTATTACACACGTTTATATCATGTGTTATTTTTACACACATGTTTATATCATGTGTTATTTTTACACACATGTTTATATC
>NW_013954278.1:17646-19849 GCF_001266775.1 Austrofundulus limnaeus | reverse complement strand
GTGTTCTTATTACACACGTTTATATCGTGTTCTTATTACACACGTTTATATCGTGTTCTTATTACACACGTTTATATCGTGTGTTATTATTACACACATGTTTATATCGTGTTATTATTACACACATGTTTATATCTTGTGTTATTTTTACACACATGTTTATATTGTGTGTTATTTTTACACACATGTTTATATCATGTGTTATTTTTACACACATGTTTATATTGTGTGTTATTGTTACACACATGTTTATATCATGTGTTATTTTTACACACATGATTATATTGTGTGTTATTATTACACACATGATTATATTGTGTGTAATTATTAGGCACATGTTTATATTGTGTGTTATTGTTACACACATGTTTATATCATGTGTTATTGTTACACACATGTTTATAACATGTGTTGTTATTATTACACACACGTTTATATCATGTGTTATTTTTACACACATGTTTATATCATGTGTTATTTTTACACACATGTTTATATTGTGTGTTATTATTACACACATGATTATATCATGTTATTATTACACACATGATTATATTGTGTGTTATTATTACACACATGATTATATTGTGTGTAGTTATTAGACACATGTTCATATTATGTGTTATTGTTACACACATGTTTACATCATGTGTTATTGTTACACACATGTTTATATCATGTGTTGTTATTATTACACACACGTTTATATTATGTGTTATTATTACACACACGTTTATATCGTGTTCTTATTACACACGTTTATATCGTGTGTTATTATTACACACATGTTTATATCATGTGTTGTTATTACACACATGTTTATATTGTGTTATTATAACACACATGTTTATATCATGTGTTGTTATTACACATGTTTATATTGTGTTATTATTACACACATGTTTATATCTTGTGTTATTATTACACACATGTTTATATCTTGTGTTATTAATACACACATATTTATATCATGTGTTATTATTACACACGTTTATATCGTGTGTTATTATTACACACATGTTTGTATCGTGTTATTATTACACACATGTTTATATCATGTGTTGTTATTATTACACATGTTTATATTGTGTTATTATAACACACATGTTTATATCATGTTATTATTACACACATGTTTGTATTATTACATACATGTTTGTATTATTACACACATGTTTGTATTATTACATACATGTTTGTATTATTACACATGTTTGTAGTATTACACATGTTTGTATCATGTGTTCAGTGTGTGTAGTTACAGTGAGTCTCTTTGTGTAACCGGACTCTTCTACCTGTTCTCAGTCTGGGTTTAGTTAACCCTTTATAATCTCCACACTCAGTATTTCTTGTTTCTTCTTCTTCACAGGATGTCAGGAAACGGGTCGGTGCTGGCTCCTCCCAGCGTCTCTGAAGCTCCGCCTCCTGTCAACATGTCACACAGTCCGTTCACAAACCTGGACCCTCCCACTTTCACCAGAGCTGCTCAGGTCCGAGTGGGCGCCACCCTGGTCCTCTTCCTGTTTGCAGCCTGCAGTAACCTGGCCCTGTTGTCCAGCGTGTGGTGTGGGCGTGGCCGACGGCTGTCGTCTCACCTGCGCCCGCTCATGCTGAGCCTGGTGTCAGCGGACCTGCTGATGACCTTCGTGGTGATGCCTCTGGACGCAGTGTGGAACGTGACGGTGCAGTGGTACGGTGGCGATGCGCTCTGCAAGCTGCTCTGCTTCCTGAAGCTGTTCGCCATGCACGCGTCCGCCTTCATCCTGGTGGTCATCAGCCTGGACCGCCAGCACGCCATCCTGCACCCTCTGGATGCTCTGAGCGCGCACCACAGGAACCGCTGCATGCTCCTGCTGGCCTGGACCATGAGCCTGCTGCTGGCTGCCCCACAGGTAAAAGTCCCAAAGGACTCTTTTCATGGCTTAACCTTTGTGTTTAACCAGGTGAACTCCAATGACAAGGTCAGAAGGCAGGTGAGGGTGGGCCTACTGTGGCCAGGTGGGGGAGAGTCTGAAGGCAAAGGTCAAAACCTGGGTCCATGGGTCATGTCCAAGAAATGAGAGAGAAATGTGGAGTCCAGCAGGGTGCAGAGGGCAGGTGAGAGACAGGTGAGGGGGAAGGACTGACGAGAACAGGTGTAAAAACAAAACGAATGACGGCCCACAGAAGGAAACACCTGAAGACATGAGTCAGTGGGGGGGGG
>NW_013954278.1:13327-14402 GCF_001266775.1 Austrofundulus limnaeus | reverse complement strand
AGTCAGTGCTGATGTAGCTCCTCCCTCTGTGAGTCAGTGCTGATGTAGCTCCTCCCTCTGTGAGTCAGTGCTGATGTAGGCTCTTGTTCTTTCAGCAGGTGAGTCCCACCTGCGGCGCAGTGGCACTGACATCATACCGAAGGCTCGGATGAAGACTCTAAAGATGACGGTGGTCATTGTTGTGTCATTCGTTGTGTGCTGGACTCCGTACTACCTGTTGGGTATCTGGTACTGGTTCCAGCCTGACATGCTGAGCGTCACACCTGAGTACATTCACCACGCCCTCTTCGTGTTCGGGAACCTGAACACCTGCTGTGATCCCATCATCTACGGCTTCTACACGCCGTCCTTCAGGGCTGACCTGGCAGCCTGCTGCCACCGGTCCAGGAGCCACACTTCCCCCCACTCTCTGGACCGCCTGTCCGGCAGACAGGGTCCACACAGCGGGGAGCAGGAGGTGCATCCTGCTGTTAACACCCAGGCTGCCACTGACTGACCAATGAAGACTGTTTCCTTCTGACACTGAGGCTGTCGGTCATTCCTCTGTGCTTCAGCAGACACAGTCATGAAGGTGTTTATCTGGGTCCTTATTTTACAAACGTACATTAGCCCAGGTTTTGCTCACATCTGATCTACATGGAGGTAAATAAGTTCAAATCTGTTTACTTGTGGAATGAAACGTTTTCCTGTTTCTCCTGTTGAATGTCCAACAGATCACCTGACGTCAGTGTTCAGGTGAGCAGGGCTTCAGAAGCAGAGCATGAACATCAACATTTATTGGAGAAAAGCTTTTCTCCTGTTTTAAATTATGTTTTCAGTGATCAGCTGAAGCTCAGAGGATGTGTGAGGAGTGACTTACAGCTACTACCACCCAAACTGTCATTACATCACTGACTCAGAGACATGTCTGAGTTTGGAAAGTTGCTCTTCTGTGGCGACCATCTTGAACTGGGTTAAAGTTTATCAGTAAAAGATGCACATCCACCATCTCTCCATCAACTTGTTCATGAGATATTTTACACACACACACACACACACACACACACACACACACACACACACACACACACACACA
>NW_013954278.1:0-7402 GCF_001266775.1 Austrofundulus limnaeus | reverse complement strand
TAACTAGGTTTTAAGTAAATAAGAGAGAAAAAGGTAAAGATTTAGCTTTAAGGAATAGGAGGAAAAGAGAATTAGTAAATTGGCACTTGTTCTTCATAAGTGCAAACCCAAACCAGACCAGCACCTAAGTCAGTTGGTAAGTCAGTTGAGAACCACTTCTCCTTTACAATGACGACCTGGTCCAGAGGCAGCAGAACAACACAAACTGTCAGAACAACGTTCAAACAAAGACACGACACAGACAGCAGAGTACAGTTACACAAACTGTAACATTATAAACCAGGAAAACAAAATAAAAAGGAAACCAAAAGCCAGAACAGTGATCTTTTACTGCTGAGTGTGTGGAACATTTAAATGAGTCCAGGTTCAAGGTTCGGTGCAGATGGTTCCAGTCACCTGCAGCAGAGAACTGAGGAGCAGTGACCAAAGACGGAATGAGGAGATTGATGAGGTCACTAAAACGTAGACCACCGTTTGGTTTGTGAACAGTGAGAAGTGCCTGCAGGTAACCTGGCGTTTTTCCAGTGAGGGTTTTGTAAATGAACATGAACCAGAATGAAGAGATGACCAGTTTATCAGGGAGGACAGATCAGTGTGTTTTAAATGAAGCTCCAGTGATAACTCAGATAGTGTGATGAATAACGTCCAGTTTGTGAAGAAGGGTTTTAGAGGCAGACCTGTAAACACGTCACACCAGTCTGGGACTGGAAGGGTTGTCATTTTAACCAGGAGCTGTTTGGATGATTAGTTGAGGTAAAGAAAACCAGTTCAGGGTTTTATCTCTGACTGCACGACATCATGTTGTTTCAAATGTCAGGTTGTTGTCAAGACAGATACCAACCTCGCATTTTAAAACTGTCCCAGGTGTCTCAGGTGAGGCTCAGGTGCGTCTCAGGTGTGTCTCAGGTGTGTCTCAGGTGTGTCTCGGGTGTGTCTCGGGTGTGTCTCGGGTGTGTCTCAGGTGTGTCTCAGATGTGTCTCAGATGTCTCTCAGGTGTGTCTCAGGTGTGTCTCAGTGGTCTCAGATGTGTCTCAGCTGCGTCTCAGGTGCGTCTCAGGTGTGTCTCAGTGGTCTCAGGTGTGTCTCAGTGGTCTCAGATGTGTCTCAGATGTGTCTCAGGTGCGTCTCAGTGGTCTCAGATGTGTCTCAGATGTGTCTCAGATGTGTCTCAGGTGCGTCTCAGGTGTGTCTCAGTGGTCTCAGGTGTGTCTCAGTGGTCTCAGGTGTGTCTCAGTGGTCTCAGATGTGTCTCAGCTGCGTCTCAGGTGCGTCTCAGGTGTGTCTCAGTGGTCTCAGGTGTNAGTGGTCTCAGGTGTGTCTCAGGTGTATCTCAGTGGTCTCAGATGTGTCTCAGGTGTGTCTCAGGTGTGTCTCAGTGGTCTCAGGTGTGTCTCAGTGGTCTCAGATGTGTCTCAGATGTGTCTCAGATGTGTCTCAGGTGTGTCTCAGGTGTGTCTCAGTGGTCTCAGGTGTGTCTCAGTGGTCTCAGATGTGTCTCAGGTGTGTCTTAGGTGTGTCTCAGTGGTCTCAGATGTGTCTCAGCTGCGTCTCAGGTGCGTCTCAGGTGTGTCTCAGGTGTGTCTCAGGTGTGTCTCAGTGGTCTCAGGTGACTCACCTCCTCCCTGTGTGGTGGCAGTGATGGTGATGGACTGCTGGCTGCCTCCCTGGGCGGAGTAAGCCTTCAGGTAGATGGAGTAGGTGGTGGCAGCTTCCAGGTTGTTGAAGTCGTGGCTGAAGGTGGTTTTATCCACGGCCTCCTGCAGCTCAGCACTGTCTGCCTCTGACAACACGACAGGAAGTACAGGTGTTAGACACTGAAACACCTGGTTTTAGACCTGAACATCCTTTCAGACAGCTTCCTGTGTCGTCCACAGTTAATCCTGTTGGATGTGGTTGGTCCTTCTTGGTGGTCTGCTGACATTACCCTGGATACCGTGGCTCTTGATACATCACAAAGACTTGCTGTCTTGGTCACAGATGCTCCAACAAGACGTGCACCAACAGTTTGTCCTCTTTTGAACTCTGGTATGGCACCATAATGTTGTGTACATTGTAATGTTTAGATCCAAACTGTGCTCTTACCCTGCTAACTGACCCTTCACACTCTGCTCTTACTGGTGCAATGTGCAGTTAATGAAGACTGACCACCAGGCTGGTCCAGTTTAACCATGAAACCTCCCACACTAACATGACAGCTGTTTCACTTTGATTGTCTAACCCCTGTAGAACCCAGGTAAGAGCAGCAGACAGCTGGTAGTCTTCTGTGTCCTGGTGAGTCCAGGTTTGTCTTTATGAACACGCCTGGACTGTATCAGGTTCTGAGAGGGGTTCAGGTGGAGTCCAGAGACCAGGGTCACATCCAGACTCTGTACTTCACTCTACACCTGAGACTGGACCGGCTCAGCTCTAGATGTTCCAGGCGTTTCAAAATGACTCCGCCCCTTACCTCCCAGTCTCCTGATGTGTAGGACGTATCCAATGATGTGCTGGCTGACGTGTTGGTCCGGGGGGTCCCAGGTCAGGTGCAGGGTGCTGGTGCTGAGCGCTGTGGCCTGGAGACCAGTGGGGGCCTCAGGTAGGTGGGCTCCCTGGTCAATGGCGAGGCGGGCGCTGGCCTGGTTGGTCCCGGCGCTGTTCTCAGCAATGCACTGATAAATGGCCTCGTCCGCAGGAGTGATGCGGGTGATGGCGAGCGTCCTGGGGGGGCAGAAAGAGGGGCGTTACTACAGTTTCAGCTGGACCTGATCTGGACCTTCAGACAGACTCTGCTGGAACTCTCACGTGTTTCCACTGGTCAGTTTGACGTTGCCGCTCGGATTCAACAGTTTGCCATTTTTCAGCCAGATTAAGTGCGGCTCAGGGACACCGGTGGCTGTGCAGCTGAACACAGCGCTGCCCCCTGTTGGTCTGGAGAGGGACTGAGGCCACTGCACGAACTCTGGAGGAGCTGAGGAGCAGAAATATTAAAGAAAACTCTGAACTTACAGCAGAAGGATTAAAGGGGTCTCGTACCCAGTCCAGCCTGAACTGTAGGATTTCTGAACGAGGAAAGTTTTATTTTAAAAAAGCGCTGCCTCCCATTCTACTGTTAGAAACTCCAGGAACCACAAGTAAACCTGCAGTCTGACAGTGAAGTGCTCTGTTAGGAAAGGATGGAACAATAAGATGTTTAATATATGATGGAGCTTGGTTGTTAACAGCTTTGTATGTTAGGAGGAATATTTTAAATTCTGTTCTGAATTTGACAGGGAGCCAGTGGAGAGAAGCTAAAACTGGAGAAATATGATCTCTGCTTCAGAGTTCTGGTGCTGATGGTGACACTGAACACGTCCTCAACATGAACTTCAACTACTTTGTGCCTTTGTTTAAACTCCACTTTGACCTTTGACCCCTCAACAAAAAAACAATCAGATTTTAATTAAAGGTCAAATGTTTTGTTATTTTTCAGTCATCCCATGTTGGCTTCAGGGTCCGGTTAGTTTCTGAACCAAGTCCACAGACTTGAAGTCCACTTGGAACTTTTAAACAAAATAATCTGATCCAATCACCCAATCACAGAGCTCAATTTCTTCAAAGTTAAGTTTTTAAAATAACAAATTATTTTTACACAAAAATGTTTAAATAAATAAAAACTGTTCCTGATTGAGCAGCAACACCAGGACCACGTCTGACAGACCTGTGGGAATAAAGTTCTCATTGTGGAGACGGACTGTTCTCATGCTAATCAGTATGCTAATGACACACACACACACACACACACACACACACACACACACACACAGTCCCTTTGCAGTGGGAGATAAAGAAAAAACACTTCAATCTGTTTTCTACTTGAATCATCTTTATTTGGTTTTGAAACAGAAGAAATTTTCAGAAACATTTGAACATTTGACAGAAAATTTATCCCCAAAAAGTGTTTCAAACAAACTAACCATTTCTTTAAATGTGTTTTTAAATCAAACTCTCTCCATGTTTCTCTTCTGTTCTGTGAACTCGTTACTAAAAATATAAAACTGTTTGAAATATTAAAGCTTTTCTCATTGGTTCTAGCCTTGAATCACTATCATCTCTAAGGTTCTACAGCTGCTTCAGAACTCTGAACCACAGAACCTGTTCAAGTTCTGGTCCACGGTTCTGAACCAAGCAATGGAATACCTGGATCTGAAGTTCTAAAAACATTTTCACATTATTCAGCTACAACAAACAAAATCAAGTCAAACTATAGAGAACGAGGAGGGAACTGGTTCTAACTAGAAAAATAATCATTTATTCAAAAGAAGAAGAATTTTGGCAGATTTTCGTCTTTCAACAGCAGTGACGAAAAGAAAAAAGCTTTTAAAAACAGCCAAAATATCAACAAAATGCTCTGAAAGCCTTTGTCCTGGTTTAGACATTCGGGTCGGGTTAGAGACAAAACAATATCAATGAGGACCTTCAGACAGACGGGATGCTTGACCCTGAGGACAGTGAAGGGGCGGAGCCAAATATCTGAAGGTCAAACAACCTTCAACAACTGGAAGACAATGAGACAAGTCCAAAGGTGCTCTGAGACATCAGAACACTCCAGAGACATTCAGGTGGGACTGAACAGGTCTCTTTGTTGAAACAGGTTCTCCTATCAGGAACCAGGGTCTAAAAGTAGTTTCTCCACAAAAACCGGAGGGTAAAACTACAGTCTGTGATTTAAACTGGAGAGGTGAGTGTCCTCAGGGGGAGGGGTACTGTAAAGACTTTCAACCACACAAAGGGAACTCACAGGCCCCCTGTGGTTCTACAAACATCTGAAGTTTTGGTTTTTGGGTTTCATCTTTTGGTGAAACTTCATCTTAGACTTGTGAAAGTATCTTCACTTCTTCAAAAATTCTGAAATATTAAACGTGACGAGAACTTCTTTTGGTTTTGTTTGTTCTTCGACTCTGAACAGGAAACAAAGTGAAAACAAACAGAATGAAAACGTTTTCTTTGGACGTCAGTTTCAGGAGTATTTGGCTAAAAGAAGCTGCTGTTTCCCTGCAGGAAGACGGTTGAGGTAACAGGACTTGACTCAGCTCACCAAAATAAAACAAGAGAAACTTTTTGTTTCTGCACCCGCCAAAATAAACATCAAACCTTCATGTAAAGTCAGACAGAAAGGGGCGTGTCCAAACAATTCACCTGTTTGTGTCTCAGGTGGCTGGACTCTGTAGGTCAACATGTCCTTCCATCAGGTTTCCAGGGAGTCTCAGGACCCAGACTCTACAAGGCTCTGGTGGACTTGGATCAGGTTTGTGGTCTGATAAAGTCCAGATCCCAGCTAGTTTCAGGACTTTGTGCTTACAGGGTTCTTGGATAACCCTGTGGTGGATCAGTTTCAGAAAACGGTTTTGGAAGTTAAAGCTAGGAGCATTAGAAGGTTTTTAATCTGTGTGGTCTGCAGGAGCTTCATGGACCATCAAAGTCCAACTAACTGATCTCATGGTCTGCAGATGAACAGATTTATAAAAGGCTTTGGGACTGCCTGCAGAACTTTGTAGAGTTCTAGATCAGGGTTTCAGATCCAGGTCTAAGAGGAACTTCAGTCCTGAAGAGGTTTTGGGTCAGATCTGGAAAACTGCTGGAAGGAGGGTCAGTCCAGAGTCCAGGTTCAGCTTCTCTCTGAGAAAACCTTGAACAGGTAAAGGATGAGGTCAGAGGTCATCAGGACAACATTGAGCCAGCTCCAGAGAAGCTTCTGGTTCTGAGGTAGGTTGGTCTGAGCAGCAGCAGGAGGCTGAAGGCTTCCAGCCCGAGGTAGTGCTCTTTGGGGGGGCGGGGGGGACCTGAGGAGAGGCATCTCCTCTGCTGACCAGAGTACAGGCTTTACGGATCGACAGGTGAGTCCATGGTCTGTCTGGGGGTGTGGGGGTGGGGAAATACTTTTTCAGGAAACTGGAAAAACATCTGTGGTGTCAGCAGGAAGTGACATCTGATACCACAGAGGACAGCTGGGGTCATGTGACCTGGAGCTGCCAGGTTCAGGATCAGATCGGATCACCCTGGATCGAATCGGATCAAAGCAGCTTTGGTTTCAGAAAAATCTGGACTTGACTTGATGCAGGTGGATTTCTGAGAGGTGCTGTGAAGGTTTCAGTCCTCTGTGGAATCAGCCAGGAGGAGGAGAGGAGGGCAGGGGGAGGTGATAGGCTTGGAGGTTTATTTGGTTCCTGTTCAGGGAGCGACAGGTGGAGACGGCTCAACCATGACCATCACAGGAGGGGAGGAGTCACATCTCTGTGGGCGGAGCAAAGTAAAGTGTGGCTGTTAAAGACAATGATAATAAAATCTAAGGGTCTAGACTGGTTCCTTGTAACAGGACCCAGGGTCTAGACTGGTTTCTCCTAACAGGACCCAGGGTCTAGACTGGGAGGGGGGTTACCTGGCTCAGCTCGATGCTTTCAGGTGTTTGACCTTTAGGACCTCTGACACCACAGAGGGTGGGCGAGGCCTCCCAGCTGGCCTCCTTCCTGCAGAAGAATCTAAACACAGAGCAGTCATGAAGTCAGTCTACCTGTCAACAGGTGGTGATGATGATGGTGGTGGTGGTGGTCTCACCTGCGTCTGTAGCCCAGCAGCACCAGCAGCAGGCAGCAGAGGATGCAGGCGAGGCTGCTGTGAACCCCGATGAGCAGGGTGGACATGGAGCCTTTGGCCTGATCACAGTTACAGCTCGGACCACCTGAACAAGACAAATGAAGCAGGTTAAACTGGTTCCTCTGGCTCCACAGACCAGCTCAGTGAGACCCTCCTACCTGCAGCAGAGGCTCCGCCCTCTGACAGAGACACCAGGCGACGAGTGGAGGCACTATCTCCGTTACCATTAAACGCCACCAACTGGATTTCATAAACCGCTGCTAGCTCTGAAACACACACATCTGGAGGTTACACCTCTTCTAATAACTGACCAGGTGAGGAGGGTGGGGCCTATGTCTGCTACACCTGAGCATAATCAGTGCTTCTACTCACCCAGGTGAGATATGGTGTGTGTGTTGATGTGTCCTGGGAAGGTCTCCTGTCCCTGAAGATCTGGACTGGAGATCCCTCGATACTCCAGTCTGAAACCTTCAACCTTTCCTGGTTTGCTTGGCAGCTCCCAGTACACCTGCACGCAGGTCTGGTTCAGCACCTTGGTGAAGAAACTGGGAGGGCTGGGAACTGTGGGATGAACAGAGAAGAATCTGTTTGGTTCAGGTAAGTCTATATAACCTTTATTTTAACAGGTAAGAACCTACTATATGAAATTAATACCAGCTTAATCTCACAAAGTCATATCTTACGCAAAGATCTTTACGTTATGAAATCTCAAGAAATGATAAGACATTACTCTGGTCATGAATGAGAAAAATGAAAACTTGTGACCTGAACAGATTTCTCAAAATAAAGTAA
>NW_013954277.1:27191-37771 GCF_001266775.1 Austrofundulus limnaeus | reverse complement strand
GTATCGGGAAATGAAATATCGTGATATTTCAGTGTATCGATATTTTCTTACACCCCTAGTTTTGAGACTGATTTACTAAACAAGAACTGATTGTGTAAGAATAATCATCTTGTTTTCAGAATGTGTAAGATTATTTGTCTTGTTAGTCTGAAAATTTGACTCAAATTAAGTCAAACATTTCTGCCAGTGGAGTAAGAACATTTTACTTTGTAAGATTCTTGAAATAAGAAAAATTTGAGTCAAATCAAGAATCTTACCAAGTAAAATGTTCTTACTCCACTGGCAGAAATGTTTGACTTAATTTGAGTCAAATTTTCAGACTAACAAGACAAATAATCAATAATCAAAAAGACTTTTTGGCTGATATAAGGTTTTAAAACTTGGTAAAAATGGACAGTTTTTGCATTGTAGGCGTTTTTAGACATTTTAAGACCCGGCATGAACCCTGTTTGGTAAATATGTTTATTCAAACTATAAAGAAACTAACACTAGAACTAATAAAAACTAAACTAAAACTAAGAATTAAAAATGCAATAATAACTAATTAAAACCAGCAAATCCACTGTAAAAACTAATTAAAACTGAATTAAAGGAAAAACGTCACAACAAAATAAAACTAAACTATAATGAAAAATCCAGAACTATTATAACCTTGGCTTCCTGCTGGTTTCTGAGGCTTCGGGACTCGTTGACGTTTCGCTCGGTGGAGGAGGACCGTCAGGCGGGAGCGCCGCAGGACTCCGGCTGATGATCCAGTCGTCGGCTGCGGAGGACGAGGAGCTGCAGTTTGAGGCCTCCAGAGAAACGTCGGCGCTTCCTGTGGAGTGAGACGTCTCATCGCTCCCGTCTTTGTTGTCGGCCTCTAGACGGGGCTCCTCAGCCMGAGGGTCCGACCCGGACCTGAAGCCGTAAAGAGAAACCAGCAGAGCCTCCACCGCCGTCAACACGGCCWCCTAAAGGTCACACAGAGGTCAGGGGTTAAATCAAATCGATAACACGAACCTGAAGCAGGTGAGGTTCCTCAGGCACCTTGTTGTGGAGAAGAACCTGCGTTTTGTCCGGAGTCACGTTAACGTCCACGGAGGAAGGAGGAACGGTGATTCTGAGCAGGGCGGTGGGATATCGATGTCGAGCTGAGTCGTCTGAGTACTGAGCCGAGTAATGCTGACGCAGCAGCTGCCCCCACAGGAGAACAGACAACGACGTTAGAGGCAGGAGGGTCCCAGAGCAGAACATCAGAACTGATTCACCTTCATGATCTCCTTCTGCTGGACGGGTCGCTCGTTGATGAATACGAAGGTCTTCTCAGGAGTGGAGGAGCTCGTAGAGGAGAAATCGGCTCCGGGCTTCGGAAAGAAGCCGTCCAAGATAATCTGAGTAAAAAAAATAAAATAAAATAACATAAAACTGAAACCTTCTGAAGAACTGATGTTTAAAGTAAACATATGATGCTTTTAAATATTTCTTTTTCACACTGAAATCCTTCTTTAGGGTCTTTCTAAAGTGGAACTATAAAGTCTGAACTCCTCACAGTCTTTGTTCCACCAGTGGGCAAAACGAGTGCAGTTTCTTCCTTTAAACGTTTCCAGACATTAACAGGGGCTTTTATTTTGAAAACTAGGGTGTCAGACAACTTTCTCCAGTTATTACATTTAGTTTGACACACTTAAAAAAAACATAAAAATGTTGAAAATCTTTTTAAGGAATTTYCTGCTGTGTCTCAAAGCAGCTCGTTTTGGTCCTGCACTGCAAAAAACTGTCCATTTTTACCAAGTTTTAAAATCTTATATCAGCCAAAAAGTCTTTTTGATCTTGTTTTCAGACTGATTTACTAAACAAGAACTGATTGTGTAAGAATAATCATCTTGTTTTCAGAATGTGTAAGATTATTTGTCTTGTTAGTCTGAAAATTTGACTCAAATTAAGTGAAAATAATTCTGCCAGTGGAGTAAGAACATTTTACTTAGTAAGATTCTTGAAATACTTGATTTGACTCAGTTTTTTACTTATTTATTATTAACATATTACAAAGCAAATTTCACTTTACTTAGATGAACGGTTGTTGAGATATTTGCATGTGAATTAACAGGAAGTGATGTCAAAGGGGAATGTCTAAACGTGAGTATTTAAAAACAATTTTTTACCAATTATTTTAATATTTGAGATGAATTACAATCATCCCATTAACAATGTGTTACCATTTTTAAGACTTTGAAAGATTAATTTAAGACATTTTCAGGCTAATTAAGGCCTTATTTTTGGATTGAAGAATTCAATGATTTTTAAGACGTTTTAAGGATCTGCAGGAAGCCTGGAAAAAGTGGATTTTGCAGAAATGTCCCCTTTAAAGGCCGACTGGACAGAAGTGGGGGCTGGATTAAGACTTTTACACGGGTCGGGAAGGGGTTCTGGTGGGTCAGGGGTCACCTGAGGTCATTTAAATGATGAAAATCTGCAAGTTTGGACGGTTTTTAAACGTAAACAGAGAGCCGATCTGAAGAGCACGAGGTTCAGGGATCATTTCTGCAGAGTAAATCTGAGCTTGCACGTTAGCGTTTGACCGCGAGCCAAACCGCCTCGCCACGGGGCGGCGCCTGGGCTCGGGCCAGCGAGTGTGGTCAGCTGGTGGCGGGGCCAAATACTCCTGTGCCCTTTTCTCCCCGAGTTCCTTCCTGATGAAGGCTGATTTCTGTTAGCGGAGCTTCGCCGTGCCGGGGATAATCGAATTACCGCCGAGCTGCGACTTTCTGCGTGGTCACGGTGGGCTCCCGCCTGCGCGCCCACTCCCACATAATCCCACCTGACAGATGTGGAGCAACCTGTTTCCTCTTTGTTGTTGTTGTTCTGCTGCTCCGTGCCCACTGATGAGAACGCCCTCTGACCTGTTTTACTCCCCGTAGTAATGAAAGAGAATTCTTCTCCTCCGCCTCGCCGGGAGCAAAGCTGCCGATCGAGGGGAGAAGCTGGTTCCAGACGAGGACCTCTGGGGGCCAGATGTGCCGCTAGAACCCTCATAAAGTGACCCTAATGAGCAGAACCGGGGCAGAAAGCACGTGTGATCCGACCCGAAACTGTGGGTCGGTTATTAACGACGCAGCTAATAAGGAACCGACGTTAACGACCTTCTGTAGCGTCTTAACGAACTTTCAGTGACGTGGCCCAGGTTTGTGTCGACTCAGCACTTTATACCTCTCTTTTTAAAGTTTTAAACCACATTTACACAACCTCATTCTGAAAAAAGGTTGTAAATAAAAACAGAATTTAAATATGAAACATTTCATGTTCAGAATGTAACGTAAGAACCTTTAAAAAAGAAATAAAAAGGTCGTTTTTAACTTGATGGCAGCAAAACGGCAGCAACAAAAGCTTTAAAAGCTAATTAATGTAAAGAGGAACATTTTTAACTAATTAAATTAACAGTTAACAGGTTGGAAAGAGGACAGGGTGTAACAGGGTTCCTGCACGTTAAATTTAAGACTTTTTAATGCCAAGTGAAATCAAATTTAAGACCAATTTCACAATAAAACACAAATAAAAAACTAAAACTGTGGCAGAAACTCATGAATCAAAGTATTTGTGGTTGAATTATTCAAATATTGCTAAAAGACTATTTGTTTTATCCATATCTAACTGATTTTTTCTCAAATATAGCTAAAAACACATCCTTACCAGTCAGTTTTAAACTCAATTTAATTCCTGAAAATCCTCTAACGACCCAAACTCTGGAGTTTTACGACCCTGAGTGATTTTTCAACCCCAGCTTGCTGTAGATGAAACCTTAAAGTGCCTGTGATGTCAAACGTTAAAGACTACATTATTAGGATATTACAAAACAAATTTCACATTGCTGAGATGGACAGTTGTTGTGATATTTGAATGTGAAACAGGAAGTGATGAATGTCTAAATGTGAATATTTAAAAAATAAATAAATGTTACCAATTATTTTAATATTTGATACGGATTACAGTCATTCTACTTACAATGTAAGATTTTAAAGACTTCTGAAGATTGATTTAGGATCTTTTAAAGCTAATTAAAACCTTGTTTTTGGATTGATGAATTCAAGGAAGACTTTTTAAAGATCCACGGGAACACCGTATAAAATGCTGAAAAGACGGGCAGAGTTCTGGTAAAACTTAAAAACGGAGGAACAATTTCATAATGATCATCTCCAGGTCATAATATGAGAGTTTAAACCACAAACGATGGTTAAAGCTCTATCGTGCAAAGTAGAAACTGTTTGTGGATGCTAGCTCTGTAATTTTGCCTGATTCTCCACTCTGTCTGCTGCAGGTTAAACACTGACTACTCAAAAACAGTGCTTTTAAAAAAATTAATCCTTTAAGTCACCTCTGGTTGCTCCTGGCGTTGGTGACAGGGGAGCAGGTGAGCAACGGGGCCGGACCCCAGCACGGCGAGGAGGGCGCTCCGGGCGTCGGCCATCTTGGCTTTCTGCCAAACCACCACCTGAAAGAAGGAAACTCCTCGACGTCACCCGGAGTTCAAACAGGACGACCCCAGAGACGTCTCATAATCAAAGACCACAAGTTTAGCTCAAGACATCGTCAGCTTCAGCTCTGAATTTATTTCATAACGCGGGTCCTCGCTCAACGTAAACAAAGCTCTTCTGCTTGAGTCGCTGCACAGTTTGGAGCTCAGGCCTCGTCAGGAACTCGCTCTCGGAGCACCTGTCTGATAATAAATGTGCGATCTGGCAGAGACGAGTGGGTCGTGTAAACAGTTCCTGAAGAGGCTGTGAAAGGCGACACGAGGCAAAGAGCCGAGCAGGAGGTAAAGGATACGACCCGCTGACAGCCGAATGCACAAACTGTGACAGGTACACAAACCATTCAGGTCAACTTCCTGTCTGTTTTTAAGCTGAGTCAGCATAAAAAACAGACTCACGGCTCAGCGACTCACATGAGGTGGAAAACAGCAGGAATCTGTTTCATCAAAGGATTTGATTAAGGATTTTCAAAATAAGATAATCTAGTCGACCGTCTGGATCAGTTCGATGGCTAAACTCAGTCACAGAAACCTTTCAGTTCAGCCAGAAAAGCTGAAAAAATGACGAATTTCAGCTTTTTTATTTTTCAAACCATCAGTTTTTGTGATAAAATAAGATTTCTGTTAATTTTACAGAACATTTCTACAAATACTTTAATAAGAGAAGCTCCAGACTGGACTTAATATATTGAATAGAAAGGATTCATCACAATAAAGTTTGTTCAAATATTAAACCGACTCATTTATTTAGGATTAATCAGGAAACTTAATCTCATGTCTGAATGATAAAAACACACTTTGTTGTGGAATGACTCCACAGTTTCTACACTTGGCTGCTGTAAATTCACAACATTTCGACTCAAACAGGTCGATTTTCAGCCATGTGAAATGAAACGAGGACACCTAGTGGTCACACAACTCATAAAAAAACAGGATTTTATCATGAAACGAGATCGAAACAGTAAAAATTTGTGAAAGCAAAAAAACCGGTAAATTCACAAATATTGATTCAGTCTGAACCTGAGATATTTAATGAACATAATAAACATCATTTAGAAGTTGATTCAGACCAAAAGCACATTTAAAAAGTTGGAATTGTGACAGTTTAAACAAATTAATTTGGTCCAACGTAAAAACCCATTAAAGGTCTGACTCTCTGAGGGTCAAAGAAGAAAAGAGAAAATCTTTGAACTGATTAAAAACAAAGTTCGTGGAGRCTGTAGTAAACCTCCTGACCTTGTTGTGGACCAGCATCAGTCTGAGCTCAGGTTTTAGGACGGCGTAGGTCATCAGCAGGTCCTGCACCTTCCTCAGCTCCTCCTTGCACCTCTTTGTGGAAGAGTAGTACTGTCGTCTGACCGGAAGGTTCTTAAACAGCTTCGTCACGCTCACCGTCGTGCCTGGACAACCCAGAGACATGAAACCAGCATGTGTACCAGTTCTTTGTATTGTGTTAATAAAAGCAGTCGCTCAGTACTGGAGTCTAAATAATCAGAGACTTGCCTCGACCTACGTGGGACGGCTTCTGGGACACTACAGCTCCTGTGAGGTCCAACGTGTACTGGGTGCTGATGTCGTCCTCTTCTGTTTTTGTGGTGACAGCCACCTGGAGGGAAACAACATTAGCATGAAGTTTAGCAAAACAGAAGCACCTGTCGCGGTCGGCTTTACCAACAACTAAATATTTCCCACCTCGGCGACGGCGCAGATGGATCCGAGCGCCTCCCCCCTGAAGCCGTACGTTTCCAGACGCTCCAGATCGTCGTGGCTGCAGATCTTCGAGGTGAAATGTCTGACGGCCATCACGGGAGCGTCCTCGGCTCTGATCCCGTCACCGTTGTCCCGTACCTCCACCCGGTCCAGGCCGAAGTTCTCCTTCAGCGGGCAAAATTCAAGACGTGGAGTTGAGACGATGCAACGGGAGGTTTACTTTTTCTGTCTGTAAGTATCGTACCAGCTTTACGTCGATGCTTGAAGCGCCAGCGTCCAGGGAGTTCTCCATCAGTTCTTTCACCACATTCACAACAGAAGTGATGACCTGGGAGCTGGACAGGAGCCTCACGGTGTCTGCTGGCAGCTGCTTCATGACTCCTGATACCTGCGGAAACACTCATTTGCTTGGATTTGGTACCTTAGATGGTGTCTGGAGTTTATTGGACAAAATGCTTATTGCTTGGAATTTAGGTAAATAAATGAGAGATAACTTTTGCATTTTAGTCCAAGACTATAATTCAGCCAAAACCATATTTATTAGAGAACAGTCATGTCCTAAAAACAACTTATCTTCAGCTAGTGTTTCGTCTTTTTGGGGTTATTTGTTCTTATTGGTTAACAATTAATGTTTAATAACTATTCAAACTTATGTAAATAATCATAAATACATATTAAGTCTTTAAATAACTAATAAATTTATTTACTTACTAGCTTAAAGCGCTCCTGTAACTGTTTACAACCTTTGCCGCCGCATCCGGAAACGATATTTTTCCCGCCCCCAAGCTACACGCTGATTGGTCAGAAATATTAGGGGGCGGAGATATAGAGATAGTACTTCCGGGGAAAATCCTGCTGCGAAAATAAAGCTCTCGGTTAGCATTCGGTTGGGTTTTGTTCAAATAGACCTTCGTTTTCGCGCAAAAACGGACGCATTTAAGTCACGACAACAAACAATTCCAATGTACATTTAAACATATTAATCGTGTTTGTGCGTGGACAGGAGGCGGGGCTATTTTAAAGGGGGGGCGGGGTGCAGCCGTTTTCATCCGCTGTCTACTTCCGCCAGAGTCACTGCGCACATCAACAAGAAGAGGACGAACCGATTCTCGCCATAGTTGTTTCTATAAAAACCTGCCACTGTTATCCGCTTCGTGTAAGTTCACAGCGTGGTGTTTGTCATGGTTTTTAATCTTTACTGTGACTTCACATTTGTTATTTATTACGGTAACTAAGTTATCCAAGGAATACTGGGGGATGGGCCCCGGCTATGTAGTGAAAACAAAAGAAAACAGGACGCGTTTTAGTTACGAAAGAGAAGTTGCAGGACAAATGTCACGACTTAACCTGAGCTTTATGAGCTAAGCAACAAGATAGACTTAAAATAATAGTTTAGCTAATTAATTTAACGTTAGTCTCGTTAGATATCACAAAATAATTCAGCAATTAGACGGAACCATTACAGCCTGAGTTATTTGTTTACAAGTTGTTTTATTGTTTACAATGAGCTTGCAGGTGCATTTAGATGAATTTATGTATTATTACATAGAGATAAATGTTTAAAATGTTTAGTTTTTATTTACTGCAACTTCATTATTTTATCTTTCTTTTAATCCAGATTGAGTGAACCAGAGGACCAAAGTCCAACAATATTGCATAAGTTGTTTTTTTTGTTATCACGCTGTGCGCTGAGAGAAAAAGGGCGAAGTGCTGCTGTAGCAGCTTGGTGGTTTATTTATTAAACCCTTGCAAAAAAAAAAAAAAAACCAACCCAGCTGCCCAATATGTCTAATTGAACATGTTGGATCTCTTCCTGTTTGTTTTTTCTGCCCGCAGACCAGGATGAACGTGGGTGTGGCACACAGTGAGGTGAACCCAAACACCCGGGTGATGAACAGTCGGGGGATCTGGCTGACCTATGCCCTCGGCGTCGGCGTTCTTCACATCGTGCTCCTCAGCATACCCTTCTTCAGCGTCCCCGTGGTGTGGACGCTGACCAACGTCATCCACAACTTGGTGAGAGTCACTTTGCGAACGAGCGACGAGACTCGGAGCGTTCTGGTTCTGGTTTTAAGCAGCTCCTGCTGGTCCACCGCCGCTCGTTTAGCATCGATAATCCGACATTTGTCAGCAAATAAATAAACAAACAGACTCTGGAGCTTCATCTGTAGACATTTGAACCAGATAGCAACTATGTTTAAAAGTATTCTATAACTTTAATTTGTTTATAACCTTTTAAAACCACTTGATATAAAAATTAATCGGTTTCAGTGTCCACCAACTAACTCTGCTTTATTCAGACAGTAAAACCAGGAAGTGTGATGCAGCAGGACTCTCCAAGTTTGAGGCTGAAACTTAAACTCGGGGAGCACCAACCGTCGGTCAAATAAAACAGCTTTTCAAGCCCGTTCTGATTCAAATTTACGACTGTAATAAATAACGTTGTTGTAAAACCTGGTTCAAAGTAAGCGCTTCTCATCCTTTTTTTAAAATTTGATTGAAATATTTAAAAAACTACAARGAACCGGTTTCAGGAAAGGAGCGACCAGATTCTTCTGCGACGCTGAAAGTCAATTTGTTTCGTTTCTTCAGGCAGAACTGCTGCATTGTGGGAGTTGTAGTTATTATTACACTGTAAAAAACATTAAATTCTCAGTGTTGGTTGAATAAAAGGTAAAAACACTAAAATACAAACTTAAGATGCAAATTTTTGTGTTTTGCTACGTAAAAAGGAACATCTGGACACATTCAGGACCTAAAATTTAAACCCTACAGGTTTTAAAAAAAACTTAATCTGTTCAAAAACTGGTGCCTCAAACCGCCGCGAGGCGAGCTCGTGGTTTGAGAATTTGTGTTTTAGTGTTTTCCTGTTTCTGTAAGAGTTTGAGGATCCTTGCAGCCGACTGAGGGATGTTTGAGATTCTTTCAGCTTGTGTTGATCGCTGTTGGCTCTCAGGCCATTCAGCCTTTCTGAAAACCCTTTCAAAATAAAACAGATCAAAGATCAGCTTAGACTCTAACTGAAATGCCTAATTTCTTAGCTTGTTTATGCAGTTATTGTTGATTTGTTTTGTAGGGCATGTACGTCTTCATGCACGCGGTGAAAGGCACGCCGTTTGAGACCCCGGATCAGGGAAAGGCTCGCCTCCTTACTCACTGGGAGCAGCTGGACTACGGCGTGCAGTTCACCTCRTCCAGGAAGTTCTTCACCATTTCCCCCATCATCCTGTAAGTTTCTGGGAGGTTCTCGCCGACGCAGCTCGTCTGACTCGGGTTTGTTTTTTTTTAGTATTAAGGTGCTTTTCCTTCCTCTGCAGATACTTCCTCGCCAGTTTCTACACGAAATACGACACGACCCACTTCGTGATCAACACGGCCTCGCTCCTGAGCGTCCTGATCCCCAAGCTGCCGCAGCTGCACGGCGTGAGGATCCTGGGCATCAACAAGTATTGAGTTGTCCTGAGCGCCGTGCTGCCGGTGTGTGAGCGAAACCAGGACAGCCGTCGCCTCGGTGCGTCGGCGTTAGAACAGGAGGCGTTTGTAGATGCCGTGTGTATTAATTACTAACTTATGTATTTAATTGTTTTTGTTTTGGCCTGCGTTGACCTGGGCTGGCCCAGGCTTCAGACAGGCTTTTGGTTCACTTTAATTCTCTTTAGTTTTTTTTGCTTTAGTCACACGATMACAGGAATTGTGAGTATTGTAGCCTCCAGGAAGCGTTGAAGTATTTTATTATGTTTACTTTGTTTTTTTTTTGTTTTTTGGTCCACTCTCATTTTGTTTTGGGTGACAGAATCAGTTGTTTCTGCAGGTTTTCTCTTAACTGAACGAGGACAGAGCAGGCTTCTTTTCATTGTTCAGCTTTGTTTTTGATGTTCTGTAGAAATGAGTGGTTTCCTGCAGGTTTACAGCATCTCTGTGGAGGGAAACAAACGTAGCCACTCTCTTTTTGCTGTAATCAGAGGAGCAAGTCCTGRTCTGATTGGCCATAGCTGAAAGTGATCTTTTTTTTGTTTCTAATCTTTAATAAAACATGTCTGCCAGACTCTGCGTCTCTTTTAATGTAGTTCTAATGAGACTTTCAGGTAATTTCTACAAACTGAAAGATCAAATTATGGAGGAACTAAACTGACATAATTAAAAATAAAAGTAGAAATATATAAATGAACCAATAAATATATAAATACAGTTAAAATGCACCAATAAATTTAAAAAAACAGAACTTTACCTCATGATTTATAATTTAAGGTTTAAGGTTGATCATATTTTTTCCAGCTTAGTTCCAAAAAATAGAACAATTTCCATTTTCCTGTAAAAAAATATATGTGTGTGTATATGTATATGTGTGTATGTATATATACAT
>NW_013954277.1:21399-26191 GCF_001266775.1 Austrofundulus limnaeus | reverse complement strand
TAATTAAGGCTGTTGTCAAAGGCAACCCAAAACACCAAGAATAGTAACATAACGTTAACACTAAAGGAGAATTTATTACTATGACATATTTATATTATAGTAAAAACAAAACAAAAAAAATCTAGTTCTGGGTTGTTGTCATACAGAATTCCTCCACCAGGAGGCGCTGAGTTGTATGCACTACATTAAAACTCTGACGATTTATTTAAAATCAAAACCTCAGTATTTATAAATCAAACACTTCAGACTTGTGTTTTTTTTTTTTTTTTTGGTCAAACATTTTTATTGTTGCATTCACTTTACATGTAAAAATGAATCAAAACATGTCAAATAGTCAGAGGGGAGCCAGACTACAGAGAACACACGGGTCAAAAATGTTTTCCAGAATATTTTTCTTTCACATTTAGATTTTCACTTTTGCATTTTTTTATAAGTCTATTTTAAAATGATCAATCAGAGCTGAAGCACATTTTGAACCCTGTCAGAATATTAAATTTTTTAAATACACATTGTTTTGAGCAGAAAAACTGAACTATCTGAAGAACAGATCATTACAGATAATTCACTTGTACATAAAAATACACATTYAACAAGCAGCTACTGACAGTGTGAAGTTCTCAGCAAGCACAAGAAAATATGTCCTTTTTTAAAACATACTATTTTCAGTTAAATGCATGCATAACAAGTGTCTGAGTGTTAACAAATACACTCACACTACTGTACACACCATGAGTTCTGATCAAGCCTTTTTCTCTTTTTATTAAACATCTTTGCAAAAATGAGCACGAGTTCCTGAATTGCGTCTGTTCTGACCGAAGAAACCCATAGGAGGAAAATTTGTCAGGCCCAGTTCTGGCCCACACAAGGCAATAACACTCAGCCTAAATACTACAAAGAATGATGGCCCTTTGTTTGCCAGAGGTGGTCCATGCATTGGTCAGCAACACATTAACCAAACCTCAATGGAGCCAGTTGTGGCATTCCATCTTAAAAACAGTGCCATTATCTCCAGACATGGCCCAATTGCCATGGCAGCAGTCAACCTTATCTGGCCCACACCTGCCTGCTATGTGGGAATCATAGATCCATCACGGAGGATAAGATGAAGAAACTTCCAGGRCTTAGACTGTGACCAAACACACGATCTACAGTGAGACAAACTATAGTAAGAAAAATGACTAAAAATACTTTTTTTTAGAAGTTACTGCACAAACAAAAACCCTGAAAGTACACGGTAAGTAACAGGTGTGTACTACTCTGTAACTAACATGTGTGCCTTGCAAGTACCAGGTACATATTTGATAAATACCACTCATGTACATCACAAGCATAGGTACATACCCTGTAAATACTAGATTTTTACCCAATAAGTACCAGTTATGTACTCAGTAAGTACTCGGTACATACCTTCTAAATGTCAGGTACGTACCTGCTCAGTACCTTGTAAGTACTTAGCTTTACTAACAAGTCACTCCATAGTACAACTTGGTCTCTGTACACACCAGGTAAGTTAACCATATTTACCCAGTAAGTACAAGATAACAAGTCACTTTACTAAGTACTTACTCAGTAAGTACCAGGTATGTACACAGTAGTTACCCTGTAAGTATAAGGGAACAAGTTACATCAAAATACAGCACAGTCCCTGTAGATACTCAGTATGCACCCATGGTACTGGTACTTATCACAAAAAGTACCAGATATGTACCTGGTTTGTACCTAGTAAGTACTGGGGAGTATTTTGTTTTGCTACTGTTTATGTGTGAGTTTATTTCCTCTGTGCTGAAGAGAACGCAGAGCCAACAACGCCAAGAAGTCCTCACCTGTGAATGTGAAGTTTGGATATATTTCTTTGTTTGTTTTATAATAAATATATCAAGGAGAGTCTGACAGGCGCTACGTTTTTCTTATGCTGGTTTGGGTTCAGTGGGTGATTAGAAAGAAATTTCCATAAAGACTTGTAGAGTTTTTAGCACACGTTTCTGCCTCTTCTCTGGTCTTCTTTTTCGTTCTTTATTTGTAGAAACCAAAATTCTTTCTTTGTCACATTTTGATTAGAAACATGTTTTCAGACTGGTTACTTCCATTTGATTCACAAGCATCACATTCTTTCTTTGTTCATATATTGTCGAGCTGAAACAAACTAGTGTCATCTAGTGGCTGACTGCAGTAGATTTAAGTCTCGCTCACTACATGTAAAAATAAAGGGTTTTTCTGACTGAAAAACAAAAATGCATTTCAAAGGAACTGACTTCTGTTGATTACCTTCTATGGAGCTCATCTGGTGCCACTGGATAAAAAACGATATGTGCCCATGCATCACTAGCTCGTGGCCATTAGATCATTTCAAGCAGCTGAATTAAGTGTCTCTTGATAAGAATTTCATGCCTAGCTGGAAGTGGCTGAATATGTAATTGTAATTTATTCCTATATTAAAATAAAATTAAATAAATTCCAACTTGTCCATGTTAACAATCAACAGTCTCTACATGGAAACTGCAATATTTATTTTGTGGCAACGCATTACTTTATTTTTATCTAATGTGACCTCCTCTCTGATGTATGATCAGAAATACATTTTTTACATGTGTTTAACTTTAATTAGTGATTGGATTTTGAACAAAACAAGACCGTTATTATGTGTGGGTGAGTGAGCAGGACTTCAGCCAGGCATGAGTTCCAAAAACGCAACATTGCAGCATTTGTGAATGAAAGATTTGGCCTAACATAAAAAGACAGAGGCGTTCCATCCATCGTTATGTACAGTCTTTGTTCTGAATCTTGCTGTTTTAAATCCAAGACAATCCTTTTAAACTGGTTTCTTTTTTCATTTAAATTGACCCTTTTTGTTGTGCATTCATTCCTGTTACATTAGTCAGTAAAGTTAAAATGCTTTAAATTTTCAGCAAAACTCAAAGTCCAGTTGTCTTCTAACAAAGAAGGACAGTTGATAAAACAAAAGTTCATGAGCAGGTGAACAGTGTCATCTTTTCCCCTAACAATTTAAAATTAAACAGACATGCATATTCCAGCCACCTGGGAGCTGTAATTCAATTTTCCCCACAGTGGTCACCACCTGAAGATGGGAACTAAACGCAGCTAGAATTAGAAATCAAATTATGGTCCTGATCCCCGCAGGCTCGCAGGTGGCACACGGTCAACAGTCTTTTGGATATAGAACCTGCACGTTCCAGAAATCTGTGTCACTTCTGTTCCGTGGTCTTTCACYCCCGCTGAGGCTGAGAAACAACACCGAACTCCTTAACAAAAACGAAGGACTCCTTTTGACACAAAACACACAGTTCACGTCAGTTTACATGCCTCTAAAGACAAAACAAAGTCAACCTACTTCATACAAGCAGAAAGGTTGAGTCTTTGACAAAGATAACAATAGCATTTTAAGGAATATTTCACTAAATGAAAATTCAGTGATTATCTACTAAACGTACATATCAGCTGAGTGTACTGTCTAAGAATGGGTTGGTACTGTAGGTCAACATGCTCCCTCATTTCTTTAAATCCTAACCTACACTGTGCAAGAATGATTCGACTAAACGATTCATTTATTCACCACAGCATATCCTTTACTTGCGTTCTGCACCAGAGCATATTTCTGATTACTTGCATGAGTAATTTTTTACAWTTTAAATTGCTTTATTGATTACAYTTCAGAGAGAACTGTCATCTCATTGCATTAATCTGAWCCAAGTTCTCAGGTCCTTTTCAGGTCAGTACTACAGCTCGGTCTCTTCTCTGGCCCCCAGAATGGTTAGCCCTTCTCTTTCTTTCATTGTTTTTAAAAACGTCTTTTATTTTCACAAAAACAAACAAAAAAAGCTCCGCTTGCTTTAGCTTTTATAACCATCTAGGCTAGTGTTATAGTTTACACATAAAAGAAAAGGTTTTTCCACAGTAGAGAAGAGTCAGAATAAATTCAGCTTGGAAAATCAGGAGAGATTTAAACATGAAGGCAAGCTAACTGCTAATCAAATTGGCTAATTTAGGAGCAAAATCCCACCATCTAAACAGAATAAGTACACATTTCTTGTTACTTTACTTAARTAGAAATTTTGKTTTTCTGTRCTTTACTTTGACTTTTTTTCTTCTGCCCCTTACATTTAAAAAAAAAATAAGAAGTAGTATGTTTTTACTCCTTTTTCATTCTGGCTTGCTATTGTTTAAAATCTATCCACATGAATCGTGCCTCTTGGATAGAATGGATTTAATATTGTTTAGATGAGAAACATAAATATATACCATTCTGTCATCCTACTGATTGCATGATCCATCACACCTGTATGACACAAATCATGTGACATTCATCGACATATGTGGTCTAGAACAAAGATGACTGTAGCAGAGATATATGCAGCTGAAACAGCCAGTGCATCCCAATTATTTCAATRTTAACATGTAAATATAACATTATAGTCATTAAGGAAAATGACTTTTAGGAAGGTCATCTCCACATAAATGTTATTTTGGAAACTAACTGCTCACTTTACTCAATACTTACTAACTTTATGGTAAGATATTTGTACTCAAGTATCACTTTGAGATACTTTATACAAGACTGCTTCTAAAACATCTCAAACATCAAACTTTAACAGTTTGAACAAAAAATGTTTAGTTTTGACACTTTGCAAAATTGACTCCGTTTACTATTTTCTTAACCAATAAAAGAAACAAAACCACCAAACTAACTAACTAACTAACTAACTAACTAACTAACTAACTAACTAACTAACTAACTAACTAACTAACTAACTAACTAACTAACTAACTAACTAAC
>NW_013954277.1:18565-20399 GCF_001266775.1 Austrofundulus limnaeus | reverse complement strand
CACACACACACACACACACACACACACACACACACACACCAAGGGTTAGTCAGAACCAAAGACATTAAACTTCAACAACAGAACAAATACACAAAGCAGGCAGTATGCAGAACTGATCCTGTTTTACTTCATGAACTGAACAAACTAATTATTTCAGGTTTAACTCTGTAAACCATCATACTGAACAGAATAAAGTCAGTCTCTGTTCTGCAGCTTCTTCCCACAAGATTCTTTGAGTGTTTTTGTGGAGCTGTGGTGAGGAGAAAAGATGTTTTCTACAGGCTGGAAGCAGAGTAACTGGGTCAGTGTTGGTAAATCATGACGTTACTGGAGACCAGGAGCTGAGCCTGCACCTGAAACACATGAACTCAACAACGATCACAGCTGTCATGTAACCAAGTACAAATACTTTGTTCCTTTATTTCAGTAGAAATGTGCTTATTTGTACTTCACTGGAGTAATTATTTTTCAGCCTTTCTACACCTTCCATTTTAAAAATACACAAAAGTATTTCCTGTGTGTTTCACCTCAGCTTGTTCTCCTTCTGGCTGGTCAACGTTCAGAACAAATGAAATAAAAACCTCTCCAGATGTGTGGCGACACCTGGATAGAGTCAACCTGTGATTGTTTGGATGAGAAGTATAAACATTCTGACACCCTGTTGGTTGGTTGGATCCATCACACCTGTATGACACACATGACATGAGCCTCCTGCAGGACGGAGCAGATGTGTGTAGCCTAGCATGAAGATGACTGGCAGAGACGTATGCAGTCCCGTCACATTTATTAACATTTTATAGTCATTATGACCTGTACAACAATGTGTTTTGGGGAGGGGGGCTGTGCACTATAGGCCCCTGTGGCACGCCCTACATTACTTTAACTTTTATACTTTAAGAAGTTTTAAAACCAGTACTTTTATACTTTTACATGAGTAAAAACCTTGAGTTGATACTTCTACTTCCAAATGAAGTGTTTAGAAAGCCTAGTGTGTGTACTTGTACCTACAGTGTGTAATGAATGTGATACCTGTGACAATAACCAGGTGTGTTGTGTCCCAGTATCACAGTGCAGCTGTTTGGACCACACCTTACTGGAGCCTCTCTGTTTGGACTTATTGCTTTAAAGTTACTTCATGTCATTAAGATAAACAAACATGTTTATACTGATTTTTATTTTTTAAAAGAACCTGTAAATTAAGATTTGTTAACTATTGTAGAAAAAAAAGATTTATATTTTTTGATATATATATAAATTTAAAGAAAACTAGAAATGACTGTATTAAAGTTAATGAATGTATTTAAAGGTAAAAATGTGAAAGAGCCAGAGTGAGCTGCAGGTGTGTTACCTGAGGAAGAGGCCGACACCTGCTCCACAGGTGAAGGTGTGGGCGGTGCAGGCTCCCACATCCTCTCCATCCACCTCGGTCTGACAGCAGTAACTCTGAGAGCACAGCATGGTGCCACACACCAGGCACAGGGTGGGAGCACGAGACTTATCTGCACCTGAGCGGGGACACCTGCACAGGTAACATACAGGTGAGCAGTCTGCTCTTCTTCCTCTGTGTGTGTGTCCTTGTTTTTCCTACATCGTGGGGCCCAGTTTTAAGGAAAACACAGCCTTGTAGGGCCCAAAGCCTGGACCCACAACTTCAGAGGCTGATTTTAGGTGTGGGGGTTGGGTTTAGGACCAAGGTGTGACTTGAGTTCAGGTTAGTTTAGGGTCAGGTAGGTACCTGTGAGGTTAGTTTAGGGTCAGGTAGGTACCTGTGAGGTTAGTTTAGGGTCAGGTAGGTAAGGTACCTGTGAGGTTAGTTTTAGGGTAAGGTAGGTAC
>NW_013954277.1:13677-18555 GCF_001266775.1 Austrofundulus limnaeus | reverse complement strand
ACTTTTACTCAAGTAACATTCTTAGAGAAGACTAACTTTTACCAAAGTCATTTTATGATAAGATACTTGTACTTTTACTCAAGTATCACTTTGAGGTACTTGATACAAGCCTGGCCTGATGTGTGAGAAGAGCTGAAGTCATTAGTGTCACACAGAAACACAACGACTGAGGCAGACTGACAACCTGTCAGGACCAGGCTCGGGCTTCTACCTGCCCTTGTTCCTGCTACCTGGTGGGACCATTTCTCAGGAAAACGCTCCTCGTGGGAACCAAAGCCTGATCCCCATGACTTCAGAGGCTGATTTTAGGTGTGGGGGTTGGGTTTAGGACCAAGGTGTGACTTGAGTTCAGGTTAGTTTAGGGTCAGGTAGGTACCTGTGAGGTTAGTTTAGGGTCAGGTAGGTACCTGTGAGGTTAGTTTTAGGGTTGGTGCTCAGGGTTAGGATATAAAATTACCAAAAAATGAATGGAAGTCAATGGATGGGCCCCACAAGGATATATAAACAAGTTTGTGTGTGTTAAGGTGAGTGTACTGACGTGAAGCTGGAGGCCTGGTTGATCAGGACGCTGTAATCTTCTGGCAGGTTTATCAGTTTATTTGACTCTCTGGGAAATGTGACGATGAGCCCACGTCCCTGCAACACCTGTCTCACACCTGGATGACAGCACCACCTGGACACACACACACACACACACACACACACACACACACAGATATGGGTTAGAGGGTTACCCTGGATTTACACTACATGCGTTCAGTCTTCGCTGTGCAGGTCACAGGTGTGCATTTCAAGTCCAGTTAGGACTTGATAGGATCTGTTCTAATTTTGACGGGTCTCCGTCCGCTCACCACCGCCCTGTGCAGCCAGTGTAAACACTGTCACTGGTTATAATGGACGTGTGTTTGCTGCGGAGGTCGGACTGCAGCGGAGCAGAGACGAAACACAAGTAATGTAAAGTGAGGGTTAGACATGGGGTTGAGGTCAGGACTCTGTGCAGACCAGTCCAGTTCATCCACAGCAGACTCAGCATCCAGGTCTTCATGGACCTTTGGTTCGTGCTCTGCTGCAGTCATGTTGGAAGAGACCAGCTACAAATGGTTCCCACATGTTCGGAGCATAGTTTGTCCAGAATGTCTTGGTCTGCTGAAGCATTCAGAAGTCCTTTCACTGGAACTAAGGGGCCAGGCCCAGCTCCTGAAAGACAACCCAACACCATAATCCCCCCTCCACCAGACTTTACACTAGGCACATTGCAGTCAGACAAATACCGTTCTCCTGGAACCACCAAACCCAGACTCGTCCATCAGATTGTCTGATGGAGAAGCATGGTCGTCACTCCAGAGACCCCGCCTCCACTGCTCTAGAGTCCAGTGGTGGTGTGTCTTTGCACTTGGTGATGTGTGTCTTGGATGCAGCTGCTGGACCATGGAGACCCATTCCATGACGCTCTCTGCAGGCGCTCTGTTCTTAGGCTAATCTGAAGGTCACATGAAGTTTGGAGGTCTGTAGTGATTGACTCTGCAGAACGTTGACCACCTCTTCAAACTGCTGCAGCATCCTCTGAGCCCGCTCTGTCAGTTTACCTGCTCTACCACTTCATGACTGAGTTCCTGTTGTTCTCAAACACTTTCATTTTTTATAATCCAGCTGACAGTTGACTGGAATATTAGAGTGAGGACATTTCATGACTGGATTTGTTGCACAGGTGGCCTCCTGTTACCGTTCCTCACTGAGCTCCTGAGAGTGACCCACTCCGCCGTGTGGGTACCAGGAGGTGAAGTCAGCGACTGAAGGTCATCTCTGGGGTCGTTCCCCCAGGTAGACTCTTCATACAAGCTGGATGTCAGGTGGTCTGCCTGATAAACTCGACTGGTCCCGTGGTCAGAGAAGGGGGTCACTCCCTGGTGACTCGTGGTCCGGTCCTCCCAGGCGGCTGCAAGACTTCTTCATTTGATTTCAACTTTGTAGAGAAAACAAACTAACAACGACGCATGAATTACAATTAGCTTATTTAACTTCTATAAAATCAAACTCAGATGTTGAGCCGATATTAAACGGTAGCTGTTCGGTCAATCAGCGGGAGAAACAGAGTGACCTCATCCCACCAGCCCATGGGGGGAGGGGGGGGCAGGAAGGGTCTCTGCTGAGCTTCTGGAAGCTGTTTCTGGCTTCTGATGTTGAAAAACTCTTTCTCTCAATTCTCTTCCTTCTTTGTCTTCTAAGAGATTGGGAGTGCGCTAAGCTTTTTAAAACCTCTGTTATGGGCGGAGTCAAGGTTTTAAGTTGGCCAATCAAAATGTTACAACTTATACAGGAAAAGTTTTTAACAAATCAAATCTGTTTTGGAGGGAAAACTTTACTTCAGGACAAAGAAAAAGGGAGTGTTTTAGTTTAATTATCTTGCATCTAATTAAAGGGAGAGACATCTGTTTACCTCAGTAAAATAAGAATGTCACATTTAATTAAAACTCAAGTCCTAAGGTTTCTAAGGATTAAATCATGGAATAAAACACACATCTTCTTCAGGAAAACATTTCATCAAAACAATTAACACCACACAGTTATAGAATAGTTAACTAAGCAAAACTTAGTAAATCTTTTATGGTCCTTTTAGTTCTTTTCTATAAGAAAAATGGATTAGATGACATTCTTTGCAATAAGACAGAAAACATTAGATAAACAGATTCCTTTATCTTTTCTCCTTTTTTTCACATTTAATGAAGAATGTGGGGTCCTTTGTTCTCAGTCACTGAAGAGTCTGGTTAAAGACATTTACAGTGGTTTGCAAAAGTATTCATACCCCTTGAACTTTTCCATATTTTGTCACATTACAACCACAAACATAAATATATTTCACNCAGATAATCTGTGAAACAGATCCAGTTCAGCTGTTTATCTATTAGTTTCTATGTTTGCTGTGAGCTGTTGTCTGTTTGGTCTGTTTCTGCTCCTCCATGATGTCACAGACACTACCTGTGGACGGGATGGCGGGGCTCAGTCTAGTCATATTTAAGTCTATGGTTTTTATTCACACAGCATCACAATTTATTTATTATTATTGTTGAAATCATTAACAGGTAAATTTACAAATAAATTTAATTCAAAATGAAAAAAAAAAGCTCATCTGCAGCACGGGAAGCAGCAGCAGAAGAGTTTCTTACATGGATTGTTCTTTTTGTATTTCACGGCCTTCTTCATCTGAACAGTTGCTTTTGCAACATAGTCCTGAGTTGCAGCAACGTTTGCTTCGATGTTGTCCAGCCTGCAGCCCTGCTCCTCCACCAGCAGAGCCATCTGGAGGAAGAGGTCCCGGATGTCTCGGATGCGACCCTCCAGCTCCATCAGCTCCTTGTGCCTGTTTTCGATCTCGTTCAGAGCAGACCTGGCAGTCCTGCCCTCCAGCAGGAGGTTGTCTGAAAACACGTTCCACTTCCCCGTCTCGATCATCTCGTCTATCTGCTCTCGGCTCACTTCCTTGCCCATGATCTCTGCCTGCCTCTGGATGCGGGTCTTGCAGTTCTCCCTCTGGACCATCTCGGCCTCGTTGTACTCGGACATGGCCTGGTGGAAGGCGCTGGTCAGAGACACGTACTGCGAGCGCACGATGCGAGCTAAAGCCGACGTGGAGCCGTGCTCCTCCTCCATCTGTTTGCTCAGCTTCCCCATCTTCTCCAGCCGGGTGTAGACGGACTCCCCTCTGGTTTTGATGTCCCGTCCGAGTGCGTTGGAGTCCCGCTTAATGCTGCTGAACCGCCTGACCGATGTGAGGAAGCGGGTGTTCTGCTTCCCCAGACGCTTCACGTCCAACTTGAGCAGCTGGATGTCCCTCCTCATGACCTGGGCCTCTTTGTAGATGTCATCCATTACATCTTCACCATGAAACACCACAACCTGCTGCTCAGGGTGCTCCTCATCCTCAGCAATGAGGTTCTGGGTCCCATCAGGCCCCAGCTGCTCCTGGTCCTCAGCAGGTGTACAGACTGTCTGCAGGTCTAAAAGTCGGTCCTTCATCTCACCTGCATGTGGAACCAGGAAGGTTTTTTTTAAAAGGAAAACATTGATGAAAGGACAGATAATTAAAGGGATCCCTGATTAGTTGTAACATTAGACTTTATTAGATAAACATTTATTTTAACTGTAAAATAANTGGAACTGAAAATATAGATGGAGGACAAAAGAGCTGCTCCCAGAATGCTTTGCGTCTAAATAAAATGGCCCCGTCCGTGTAATACATTTTTAAAATTTTAGTTTAAAAATTATAAAAACTAAACAGCCTACAGTATTTTTACAGTCTTTATTTTACAGTTAAAATATTTGTTCATCAAATAAAGTCTAATGTTACGACTAATCGGGGATCCCTTTAAAATGAGCCTCAGGACTATAAATGAGTAGATATGGATGCTTTAGTAACTTAATATAAATACTAAGATGGGGAGCATAATATCAACTAAAGGCCTGAAATTCCTTGAAAGAATGCACGTCTCCCACCACCTTTCACCTCAGGGCTTTAGACTCAGATCAGCTGACAGAGGTCAGGTTGTTTGAAATGTGAAAACAACTTAACAATGACAGACCTGCTGATGCTCGTCTACTTCCACATCAGATGTGCTCAGTATCTGTAAACTGGCTGAATTAGAGGGTTTTCTATAGTTGTCTCAATGATTTGTGGAGGTACAGATCATAATTACTTTTTGAAAGTTTCAGTCAGAGGTGTCAAAGGTATTCACTGAAATTACTCAAGCCGAAGTATAGATACTAGAGTTTTAAAATACTTCTGTAAAAAATGAAGTATCATCTCAAGTCAAAAAGCAAAAATAAGTACCATATTTATTCGTGTATAATACAATCTCATGTATAATACAATCTCATGTATAA
>NW_013954277.1:8730-13667 GCF_001266775.1 Austrofundulus limnaeus | reverse complement strand
TTACTGAGCTGCAGGACTAGTTTTCCCCCTTTCTTTCACATCATGTCTCCTGCCTGGATCTGTTATTATTTCACTCTGAAGAATTGAGGAGTGTCACAGGTGAGCTCTTTCAACTGCTTTTTACAACGCGGTCTCATTTCCGGACTCAATAATTTTGCCAATATTTCAGTTAAAATACATAAGTAAAAATATTTATCTGAGTATAATACTACCCCCCAACTTTATGGATGATTTTATGGATTAAATTTTACGTATTATACTTGAATAAATACGGTAGTTTTGTCTTTTTTGGCTGTGTGGGCCATGCTCACAGGGCTTAAAGTTCTCTTGCACCATGACAGATTTCAGTCCTTTGAACTTGGCCAGGACAGAATTTCCTCATCTTAAAAATGAGGAAAAAGAAAATCTCTGGTTGCTTTCTGTTGGTCTTGTTAAAGCCCCCTAATCTGACAACAAGATGGAATGGACGCTGCTTTCAACAAATCAGTTTTATCCAGTCAGAGCAGAACAGGGTGGGTCTTTCTGATGTCGGTGAGGCCAGAAGCAGCCGTCTGCAGGATAGGCAGTGGTCAGTGCTACAGCTCCTGTCCTGAGATATGCTGTTTCAGTTCCATTTCATCCCTACTGACCACCAGAGGGCAGTGCTGAAAGCACTGAATGTTCTCTTCACACGTGCTGTTCCAGTAAATAACAGTAAAAAGTCACAGCTGTGACTCGTCGGATCATTACCTTGAACATCCAAGCTCTGCTCTTTTTTCTTCTCGTGTGCTGTTCGCATCTTTGCTCGGCATTAGCCTTCACAAAGTTTTGATCACTTCACTGTGGCAGGATGTCTGATCGAGGGGCAAAGTTCACCCTCCTGGGCTGTGACGGCTGAATCTTCAGAGAGGTCTGTGCTGTTTGCTGGTGAAGAGCCATCTGTCTCTTTTAACTGGTGAAGGTGGTGTTTTTTCACACCCTCTCCCAGTTTCAACAAGACTTCTTGTTTTGAGCTGTTGGAGTTCTGGTTCTTCAAATTAATTCGCTGTGTTTGTGACGGCTGCTTTAGCGCCCCTGTTCTCCAACTCAGCCTGATTAATTTCTGCCTTATTCAAGCCCTAACCAGCCTGTAAAAAGATAGCTAAAAATCTTTTTTTCCAGGCTGGTTAGGGATGTTTTGACCAAGCCATATTGTTACACATCCTTTCACATGTATGACGTTCAAATTTCGTGCAGCTAGCTCTTTCTTTTCTCAAGTTTTGACTAAAATTAATCTTAAAAAACATGTTGCTTTCTGCTCGACTCCATCAAGCTACTCCCTGCTACCTCCAGCCTCCTCAAACCCCACCGACAATCTGACCAATCACAACTTAGGTCGTCTCCGCCCACAGGACAACATGGTCTGCAGAGACCTCCTTCTCAGATGCCAGGGTGCACAGGCATCACAAACTCAAAGCAACACGGTCGTGTCTTGGTGCCCTGTCTCCATGGAGAGACAGGATTTATCTGTCCAACGGTGTCCCTGTGGGGATGGTAGTGTGCCTCAGAGAGGTAGTCCACAGCATGGGGCACCGTGTGGTAACACAGAGCAGTTCAGGGTTGCTGGAGCCAAAGGGTCACTGCAAACACACAAATGTGCTGGAGCTGTGCGCTGTACATTTGGCTCTAAGGCATTTTCTCCCCCACTTGGAGGGAAGGCACCTCTGTGGTCTATCACATCAATCACCAAGGCAGCACCAGGTCAGCGCAGCTTCTGAAGGTGTCCAGGAACCTGGGATGGGCCTATTCTCACCTGTCCACCCTGCAGGCAGTGTATTTGCCAGGACAGTACAACCAGATCGCAGACTCTCTCTCTCACTGGGAGAGTGGTCTCTTCACAGTGACATAGTGCACATAATCTGGGACCTCTTTGGTCAGACAGAGGTAGATCTTTTTGCCACACAGCAGTCGACACATTGTCCCTGGGGTTCGCCCTCACAGGGGCATGAGGTGCACTGGGTCAGGATGCATTGGCTCATACTTGGCCAAGGGTCCTGCTCTACGCTTTTCTGCTGCTTCCAATGATTTGGCCCACTCTTCAGAGAGTTCTTAAGGAGTGCCACAGGTTATTGCTGGTGGCTCTGTACTGGCCAGCGTGGCTGTGATTCCCACTTCTAGGCTGTGCTGCAGTATCCCATGGTGTCTTCTGACCAGGAGGGACCTGCTGTCTCAGGTGGAGGGACAGAAACAGCATGTGAATCCTCAGTGTCTCCAGCTGTGCGAGTGGCTGCTGGAGGGCTTGGGCTGCAACTAACTGGGTACTCTGACTCTGTCAGATGCACCATTTTAAGTGCCAGGGCACCGCCTACTCTCCAACAGTATGAGAACAGGTGGCATCTGTTCTCCCAGTGGTGCTCCACCCATATTGAGGATCAGTTTCCTGTCCAGTAAGTGTGATCCTGGAGTTTCTCCGGTCTCTCCTTGATAAGACTATCCCTTACCACTCAAGGTGTGTGTGGTAGCAACATGGTGTGGCCATGCTGGCATTGATGGCTGTGCAGTGGCGAGCCTTAGTTTCTCTTTTCCTGCGTGGTGCTTGCAGGCTGTGCCCACCAGCAATGCCTCAGGCCCCAGTTTGGGACTTGCCCTTGGTGCTGGAAGCCCTCTTCCGTCCATTTGAACTTCTTGTGCAAGCTGGTCTTAAGTAGCTGTAATGTAAGACTGCTTTCCTGTTAGCTGTTGGTTCATCTAGAGTTGGTGAGCTGCATGCTCTTTCTGTCAGTCCCTCATACCTCAGACGGGAACAGAATGACTCTGGTGTTACTGTGTGGACAAACTGCATTTCTGCAGTACTCTATATTATATCTATTAAATGTCAAACATAATTCTTTCTGCGTTATTTTATATTTTATTACTGTATGTGGTTTGTGATTTTCACTCCAGAACTATTTTATCCAGAACAAACACAGTAGACGACACAGTTTGTAGATCAGACTCAAGAATGCCGGCCTGACTCAAAGAGCACAAAAATTATTTACTTTTATTTTAAACAAAAACTACACACTGTTGTGTTAAAACCGTTTGTGTGTGTTGCCTGTAATTTTCTACATTTATGACCTGTGATTAGGTAGGTGTGTTACTTGTGATGGTACAGGTGTATTACCTGTGAATGAGCGGCTCCAGGAGTGTGTGGTGGCTCTGAAACAGCAGCAGCAGGTTGGAGGGCAGACTGAGGTAGCTGCACAACGCCTCCCACTGATTAGGACCTGCAACTACAACAAAATACACACACAAAAACCATTTCAGTCATTACAATTTGGAGTCAGGAAACTGTATGGAAACAACTGGTTTATTATAATATGTAGATATATATTTATAAAAATGGATTGAATTATTTGGAGGGCTTCAAAACATTTTAAGTTTAATACGGCCTAAGTTGAGTTTGGGTATACAATTACAATCAAAAGTATTCATTCCTAAAGATTAAAAAGTACTGATGGATTTGTTTTGGGTCCATTAATTGGCATATTTTCCTACAAAAAAGCAGTAAATTGTATCTCTTCTACTGATATGTTTTGAAATGACAGGTCTAGAGACTTGTGTTTTATTATATTGTTTACCATATTTCACTTGTACTTTGTAAATATTATATTTTTATTTTGTGCTTCTATTGTATGCCGTTAGTATTTTGAATGGTTCTTATATTAATAATTCCATTGTTTTGTTGACTAATGTTAACCAGCATATAACAATAACCAACCCTGAATCCTGAGTGGGGAAAACTGACATTTAAATTTTAGTAAGACCCTAAGGTCACAAATGGGCACCAATATTAAGACTTATGTACTACAATGTTATGTTTTTGAACGATTGGGGTGGGAAGGGCAAATGTTGAGTGGGGCATGCATTTGAAGGGCTTGGATCCTTGTCACAACTGCTTTCAGTTCTAGTTGTTGTTGTTGTTGTTGTTGTTGTTGTTGTTTACCCAGAAGGTCAGCAGGAGGCGCCGTCGAATTCAGGTAGTGGAAGAAGAGAGCAGCTGTTCTGAGGAATGGCAGGACGCCAGCTTTGACAGAACTCCAGAGCTGCCACCACCCAGACGACACTTCAGGTAACACACTGATCAACACAAACACAAAACACTTAGTTAACAACACAAATAACATTTATCTACCAACACACATCTGGTCTGATCCACAGAACAAACCTGCCCAGGTGTTTCCTCAGGGTGCTGTAGAGCTGACAGATGAGCTCCTCCTCTGGTGCTTCACTGTCCTGATCCATGCACAGCTCATCTAGAGACACACAGGTGAGAGACAGACAGGAGAGAGACGGACAGGTGAGAGACACACAGGTGAGAGACAGACAGGTAAGAGACAGACAGGTGAGAGACAGACAGGTGAGAGACAGACAGGTGAGAGACAGACAGGTGAGAGACAGACAGGTGAGAGACAGACAGGTGAGAGACACACAGGTGAGAGACAGACAGGTGAGAGACACACAGGTGAGAGACACACAGGTAAGAGACACACAGGTGAGAGACGGACAGGTGAGAGACGGACAGGTAAGAGACGGACAGGTGAGAGACGGACAGGTGAGAGACAGACAGGTGAGAGACAGACAGGTGAGAGACGGACAGGTGAGAGACGGACAGGTGAGAGATGGACAGGTGAGAGACGGACAGGTGAGAGACAGACAGGTGAGAGACAGACAGGTGAGAGACAGACAGGTGAGAGACACACAGGTGAGAGACGGACAGGTGAGAGAAGGACAGGTGAGAGAAGGACAGGTGAGAGAAGGACAGGTAAGAGACACACAGGTGAGAGACACACAGGTGAGAGACGGACAGGTGAGAGACGGACAGGTGAGAGACACACAGGTGAGAGACGGACAGGTGAGAGACGGACAGGTGAGAGACGGACAGGTGAGAGACACACAGGTGAGAGACGGACAGGTGAGAGACGGACAGGTGAGAGACA
>NW_013954277.1:7581-8720 GCF_001266775.1 Austrofundulus limnaeus | reverse complement strand
TTTTATTATTATTTAATCATTTACACCTGTACAGGATTAGTTTATTATATTGTTTTTTTATTATTTAATTATTTACACCTGTACAGGATTAGTTTATTATATTGTTTTTTTATTATTTAATTATTTACACCTGTACAGGATTAGTTTATTATATTACTTTATTATTTAATTATTTACACCTGTACAGGATTAGTTTATTATTATTTATTTTGTGTTTTCTTAATCTGGGACCAGTCCAAATATGAGAGCAGAAACCAAAGCTGGTCTGAGAATAAAAGCCTAACTCGCTGAAAGACAAACAGGTGAGATGTTTGAGTCAGCTGCTTCCTGTCTGTGTGCAGCACCTGTTGTAGTGGTGAGCAGGACCTGAACCAGGTGAGCCACAGTGATCAGGTGAAGGAGGTGGAGATGACCAGAATCTATAGACCTCCGTCCTGATTGGTCAAGGCTGTGAAGTGAGCTGTAGGACAACACACCATACACCTGCAGACACACAAACACACAGGCTCAGCTGGATACACTGTAAACTGGAGTGACACTGGATTAACTGGCTGTAACAAACTCAGTGGTTTAGCTGCACATAAACTGGTAAACTCTTGTAAAATTCAGTTTAAACTGGGCTGAAATGACCTGACACTGGTCACACATGATTTAAACTGGACTTACTGTGGTTTCCAGACTATAAATCACTTTTTATAGAGTTTGACTGGTCCTGTGTCTGTTCTGTTTTTTCCTTCTCATGATGCATTGTTTCATACAGACCGACATGAACCAAGGAATAAACATTACTGTCTGCACCTGAGACAGCTGCAGACCTCTGATAACTAAGGTTCATGTTGTTCCTCTAACGGTTAAAGGAAGAAAGTCTGCAGTGAATGAAATACGTGTAGAGACTGGTGAAAGGACGAGCTCAGTGATGGGCAGCACTAACATAAAAATTAGTTGCAATAACCCTAAAGCACTAACTTTAATATTTAGGTCCCCTAATGCTAAAGCACTAACACACTTAAAAACTGAATTCTGAAGCATTAAATCCCAGCCATGGAACAGTCCGAAGAGTCAACATGAGAATATTTTCTGTGTAGAATATTGTTTATATTCTTATATTAATTATTGTTAATAATGTTATATTAACTATT
>NW_013954277.1:5086-7571 GCF_001266775.1 Austrofundulus limnaeus | reverse complement strand
CTGAAACTGGTTTTAATTCATTTAAACTGGACTGCCGCTGGTTTTAATTCATTTAAACAGGGCTGAAACTGGTTTTAATTCATTTAAACTAGACTGAAACTGGTTTTAATTCATGTAAACAGGACTTAAACTGGTTTTAATTCATTTCAACTGGACTGCCGCTGGTTTTAATTCATTTCAACTGGACTGAAACTGGTTTTAATTCATTTAAACTGGACTGCCGCTGGTTTTAATTCATTTAAACAGGGCTGAAACTGGTTTTAATTCATTTAAACTAGACTGAAACTGGTTTTAATTCATGTAAACTAGACTGAAACTGGTTTTAATTCATGTAAACAGGACTTAAACTGGTTTTAATTCATTTCAACTGGACTGAAACTGGTTTTAATTCATTTCAACTGGACTGAAACTGGTTTTAATTCATTTAAACTGGACTGAAACTGGTCTAACTGGTCGTAGACGGACAGAAACAAGTTAAATTGATTTAAATTGAACTTGAAATGATGGCACTCACCAGCAGGTGGAACATGTCAATGGAAAGAATACATGGAGTGTCTTCTACCTGAGGGTCTGGCACTAGAACTGAAGCAACAACACAACAGTTAGAAACTAGTACATGTTTACAACAACTCATCATTTTGATGGCTGTCTGACTTGTGACTGCACAAAGAGCAGAACACATTGAGCACTGTGTCAGTGTGTCGTACCTGACAGCAGCCTAATGAAGTGAGCAGGAACAGATCTCAGTGGAGCTGAGGTCCAGCAGGCTGAGCTGTACCTGGTCAGAGAGCTCAGACAGTCGTCCTACAACACAAACACAGGAAGTGTATCAGGCTGTGGTGCTCACAGGAACCAACAATCATTCTCATCAAATCTCTGTCTTCATGTGACTCACCTGTCGGCAAGGTAAACTTCCAAACAAAGGTTTGTTTTCATCCATGAGGAGGCGCTCTGAAAACAAACCAACAGAACCAGTGAGCATGGCTGACAGCAGCAGTGTGTTCCTACAGTCAGCTGTGTGCATACCTATACTCTGGATGGTGTAGGCGCAGGTGGACCAGCTCAGCACCGGGACTCTGGGGTCCTGCTCGTTGGGGTTCACCTTCAGACCCACCTTGTAGGCTGACATACTGAAGGTGTTGATCATCTCACTGATGCTACTGGAAAATGGATTCCTGAGAGACACAGTTACATGTGGGAGGTCATCATCAAGAAGAAAACAAACTCCCTGTTAGAGCTGTGCAATCCATCAAATTCAATCAGTCAGATTTAGATTGTTGCACCAAACTGTTAGAGAAACTGACAGGTTTCAGTTTGAGCTCTGCCTCCCTGCTTTGACTGTTGAATGAGCTGCAGCCCCTCTGGCTGCTGCAGCTTGTCTGCAGACTGAGATGAGACTGGTGAACAGCTACACTACATTCAGAAATAACAGTTAGCACTACAAGTATAACCCAACAATCAATGTTCACATCCAAGCTCCTAACCCACAGTACTGACACCACCTGCTGCTGGTGCACATCATGGAGGGTTTCCCCAGCATTATACAAATCAAACATCCACCCCCATACAGGTCATGGCACGTAATAAATGAAGAAATGTCTGCCCCTTACTAAACACTGGAGGTTCTGTTGAAACTGTAGTTATTGATTTGACCTTTTTGGGTTTGTTTTTATACAGTAGCCCATTGTTAAATAAATACTTTGTTCGTTTTTTAAGTGTTACTTCAACAGAAAGGTGGCAAGAAAAAATCCCACTGTAAGAAATTTACTGGAGTTTTGGTGCAATAAATGCAACATGTCTTTTTTTGGCAAAAAATAAATAAAAAAAATAAATGTAACATTTCCTTTATAAAATTATTTTCTGGACAAATAAATAAATAAATAAAACATTTCTTTTTTTGCAAAAAAATAAATAAAACATTTCTCTTTTTTTGCAACAAATACATACATAAATAAATAAAAGCAACATTTCTAAACTCTGTAAAGAATCAGTTTTTATAACCACTGATCAAAGTAGTTGTGATTATTATTTTTACAGTCAGTGACCTTTACTCACTGTGGAGTTAGGTTGACATTGAAGCCCTCAGGAACTACAGGCTCCGCCCCCTCTGATACACCTGGAACACAGAAAAAAGCACCTGAACATTCTGTAAACAGTGATGGGAGCACACGACTCCATCCTCTAACTGACAGCTGACTGACCATCTGACTGCCTCCTGTGGCTGAAGTGCAACACTGCTATTTGCTGACTGGTTGTCTTTAGCCACGCCTCCAGACTGGGATGATCAGCACTGAAGACAAGCAGACATTAAAGGTTAGATAATAAAACAAGAGACACCTGTCTTCAGGTTCACCACAGGTCTTCTTACAGCTCTTTGTAAGACTTAAAGTCAGAGCAGGGGTAACGTAACATATTCAAAGGGAAGGAGTAACGTAACATATTCAAAGGGAAGGAGTAACGTAACATATTCAAAGGGAAGGAGTAA
>NW_013954277.1:0-312 GCF_001266775.1 Austrofundulus limnaeus | reverse complement strand
CGTAACATATTCAAAGGGAAGGAGTAACGTAACATATTCAAAGAGAAGGAGTAACGTAACATATTCAAACTGAAGGAGTAACGTAACATATTCAAAGGGAAGGAGTAATGTAACATATTCAAACGGAAGGAGTAACGTAACATATTCAAAGGGAAGGAGTAACGTAACGTATTCAAAGGGAAGGAGTAACGTAACATATTCAAAGGGAAGGAGTAACGTAACATATTCAAAGAGAAGGAGTAACGTAACATATTCAAACTGAAGGAGTAACGTAACATATTCAAAGGGAAGGAGTAATGTAACATATTCAAA
>NW_013954276.1:4755-32145 GCF_001266775.1 Austrofundulus limnaeus | reverse complement strand
CTATCCTGTTCGTCCTCCATGTTTGGTTGTTTGTTTTGAATAACATCCACACTTTTATTTCTCTTGATTATTGTTTTTAAAATTATAATCTTATCTTTCTTTTTATTTTGATGTTAATTATTCCAAATAAACTAAGCTGCTTGGTCTGAATGAAGCAAAAGGCTAAAGGAATATTTTAAAGAACACAATACATTTTTAAGATAAAAATAAGATAAAGTTTACTTTATAGTCAAGGGGAGAGTTTTTCACTATCTGCTGCGTTCCACAATATATTCATTCACAATGCATACAAGATGATCAAAAACTCAAAAATAGGTGCAAAATTCTGATAGGTGTAATGGTTCTGAATTATAATAAATTGTGTTAAATGTAACATACTGTATACTTGTTTGGTAAATCAAGGAAACAGACAAGATATAAAATGTTACTATTGAAGCTTCTTACCTTGAATTCCTTGCAGTCAACAGCCTGTGCTGATTTCAACTTGTGCGGCAATGGGGCGGAAGTGTATAATGAATAAAACCAAAGAGTTTTCGTTAAGTAGAATATATTGATTATTCAACATTCATTATTTTTATGAACAAACTACTAAAATTTATTTTGCAATTGTTAATTTAGCCCAGTCACACTTTTCTGACTGTGGCTTTCAAACCCCAAAACACGTTACGACAAAGATTAGTTCACCCCAAAGATCCAGTTCCCTGGCAAAATCAGAGTAATTTAGTATATGCTGTTAAGTGTCAGGAGGACTGTGATCAGTTACACATTGGGGAAACAAAACAGCCACTGTTCAAAAGAATGAGCCAGCACAGAAGAGCTAAATCATCAGGTCAGGACTCTGCAGTTTTCACTCATCGACAGGTCAGCGGTCACTCTTTCAGGGATGAAGATGTTCTCATTCTTGATAGAGAGGAACGTTGGTTTGACAGAGGAGTAAAGGAAGCCATCTTTGTGAAGAAAAACCATCCACCATTAAACAGAGGTGGAGGCCTTTGTGTCCAGTTGTCGTCCTCCTACAGAGCTGTTATTGTAAGTATGACTCAGCCCCCTGTGAGCAAAAGGTGTGAATCAGGGCCCCAATGATACCAACACAAAGAGGGAAAAAACAAAAACAAGGGGGTGTTGAGCCCCGCCTGCATTCACTACATACACATAACAAAACACCAAATAACCACAGCATCCAAACCAGTCAGTGATGGGGCACATGACCCTCTATGAATAATAGAGGTAATCAAGCCTATTGTTAGGCGATGGCCCTCTTTTGCATATGACTAACCTGTTTGTCCACCATGTGGAGGCAGTGCTTTTAAGGCTGAGTTCACCTGAAACTCATCAGACTGAAGAAGTCTCTTGGAGGAGAGACGAAACGTTTCACTAAAGAAGAACCCAGAGGACCTACTTATTTTTTCTTTTTGATTTTTTTCTACCTGGATTACTGAGATGCATCAGGACACTGCTGAAGACCCAAAATGTGTTCCTTTAAAACAAAATGAATGGTACCTGTGCTCCAGCAGTTTGAAGGGCAGCTCAGACACCAGCCACATCTTCAAGTTTAATGTCTTGTAGGGAAGCATTAGCAGCATTAGCAATGTTAGCAGTTGTTTGTCTAAGCATGAAGACATCATAATTGCCCCACTCAAAGGCAGTGTTCCATTCTGAAATGCTTAAATGGAGGCTTTGCATTAGCCACAATATTTAAAGTTAACATTCAGTTAAAAGTACCAAAATGTAGTGAGCTAAATAATAAAATGATAATAGAATTTTTTAACCCAGATTTTGCACCAGGAAAGTGAGCTAAATAATGAAAATGTTAAGTAACATTCTGTTTATTTTACACTTGGTACCCCATGTGCCTTAAAACTAAAGGTTGCTTTCCTAAATAAAATTAGAAGAAGAAATTTAATTAGTTTCAACTGGTTTCAATTTATTCTGTTTAAAAGATAAATATACAAAGAGGTTAATTCAGAGACCAAATAGGCCGAAATGTGATTTCTGAAAATGTGTGTTGAAGTAAATCAGTGTCTGACAGCCCAGAAGAGGATCATTTAAAGCTTGAAATTTAATAAAGAGCTTTTGTGGTTGAAGAGCTGTGGCGTTGGGAGGATTTGATGCTCTCCTCAGAACAAAGGAAAACACATTTTATTGTTTGAGCACAGATAATGTGCTCTAAAATGTCACCTGTGAGGACATGGACAAACACAGACATAAAAGCTGAATTTCTCAATACCAAAATGCCTTTGACTGAATACAAGTTTTATTACCAATTTTTTTTAATTAAAAAATGTATATTTTAGAAATACTGATTGGATATCATCAAGAGACAAAATAATAGAAATATGATTACTGTGTGTGACAAGATAAGGTGACAAAAGACAAATATCTCTCTAAATCTAATAAATAACACTGATCCTGTTTAAGAAAAACTGTTTCCATTAAATCAGCCAAATGCAGATGGTTAGGAGTTATTTTGWCTCAAATATTTTTTCTGCTAAAGCAGGATATTTGACTGAATGATAATGATGCTTAAACTGTGTCTGTAAAACTGATTGATCCAGGTGAGCTTTCACCTGAGAGAGAAAAAAATAATATAGTTTGCTCTTTACCTTCTCTCTAAARGATAATTTCAGACACTAATGAGTCAAAAAGCCCAACCCGGCACTGGTGCAGAGTGACTTTATTTGTTGACTCATTTCTTACAAAATCACAATTTTATAAGCACTGAGCAGCAACCAGGCTGTATTCATAATGACCCTTTTTTTAGTCACATTTCAGCTTTTTATTCTCTGGCGACATAAACAATAAAAGAGATGAAATAAATGGGAACATTTTTGTAAGAGACTGCGAGTAAAGAATGTGCATTAGATTACCATTTAAATTTTATTTTCTCTTTTATTTATTTTTCCCCAAAAATAGCCTACATGTAAAAAAAGAAGAAGAAGAAGAAGAAGAAGAAGAGAGAGAGAGAGAGAGAGAGAGAGAGAGAGAGAGAGAGAGAGAGAGAGAGAGAGAGAGAGAGAGAGAGAGAGAGAGAGAGAGANGAGAGAGAGAGAGAGAGAGAGAGAGAGAGAGAGAGAGAGAGAGAGAGAGAGAGAGAGAATAATCCATGGGAAGTAGCCTAAGCCTCTTTTGAAGACTATTATATTTTTCAGCCAAAAAAAGTGGAGGAAAATAAGGAATTGTGTTCAAAGAAGCCTGCAAAATATGAAAGTCTTGTTGCTCTGAAATAAACCACTTAACCTTCAAATTCAGCCCTCAAGGGATGAAACCTCTGCATCAGGACAAACCCTTTGTTCACAACCAGGCTAAACTATTAGCCTGCTGGCTGTTTCATTATATAAATAACATGAAACATAACTTTCAAGATGCTTCAAGTTGCATTTTATTGAGTTATAACAGTCATTAATCAGTCATGCAGTTTAGCTAAGTGCTATGCTAACAAGGTAATGTGTAACAGGTGCAAGTTTTTAGCTTGTTGGCAGCGTTCACAAACCAGCAGCTGAGATGGCAAAACACGTTAATTGTCATTAGTCTTACATAAAGTGGCACATCATGGTTTAATGCTTGATGAAATAAATAGTTTAAAAGTTGAACTTAAGAAGAGTAAGTTGTCAATTCAGCGTCATAAAATCCATTTTTTAGCAACTAACAACACTAAATCTTCTGCTTCAGCTCATCTGTTGCTTYAGGCCAAAATTTATTTCATGGAAAAAAATCTATCACTTTTTTTTCTCCACATTTTGTTGAGCTGCTTTATTTAAGACATGCAGTTTTGTTTAAACCTCTAATCTATTTTATTTACATTCATAAGAAACACGTGGTTAGTATAGCTGTTTTTCCCCAAAAACACATTTTTAAATTGTTGGTTAACTAGTCTCACAAAAAGTAGATTGTTCTTGTTCAATTTTTTTTTCACACTAAACCAAGAGCAGTAAAACCACTGAGCTGATACGATAGCACCCTCATGGCTCTTGCAGTATTTTTAGGCTTTGTGCCTCGTTCAGCTTTGACGGTCTTTGGATCAGATCTGCTCTGACAGCATCTCATAATCTCCCAGGTGTGCTGAATAATTACAGCAGGATTTGGCTTGTGGGTCCAACTGACCAGTTTGTGGAGTTTTACAAAACAAAGGACGACCAAAATATTCCAGGAACAAAGACTGAAGAAAATCTCCCAGCAATCAATAGGTTATTAACTCTTTTCTCCAATGCTAGAATCAAGATCGTTACACCCAGTGATTTAATCTGCATTTCAGTATTGACCCCTGGAGCAACCTGAGAAATAAATTAATTTAAAAAAAAGGGATGACGTTTGTCTATTACTCAGACCATTGCTGTAGAAAGTCTTTACCAGTTTTTCACAGGAAAGCCAGTGGAAGTCAGAATGAGCTGCACGTTCTTCCAGTTATCATGCTTTTAACTCAGCAGGCTGAAGCTGGAGTCAATACAGCCCCACAGAATAATGCAGAGACTTTTAAAGGGACTGATTACTGAGCACAGTCATATGATCATCAGCTGTTGTATTGCACAGTGAGGATTACCACTGAAGGCAATAGATGCAAAAAATGACAAAAAAGAGGACAAAAAGTATCACGCTTTAAACGTTCGACACAGTCCGACCTTGTGTAGGCATTAAAATACATGAAAAACACATTAAAGGGATATTTCAAATCATTCAAAGTACAGTTCTATAGAAAGGTTAAGAACAATTAAATTTAWTACCTGCTGAATGACCTTGGATTAGTTAATCCTAGTTTAATTCTGACCAGGTAACAGGTGCTAGCAGCTAATCTGACTCAGGTCAAGAAGCGCTGCCATCTTTTAATCTACTTTGCAGTTCATACAAGCTTTATTTTACTTTAGATTACCTTTTTTCATTATGTTTTACATGGATTTTTCTGACTATTATTTGCAAGCAGAAATAGCAGCAGCTAACACTTGATGCAAGAATATCTTACTACTTCACATAATGTGAAACTGATGTCACTGTAAATAATGGTGAAACATAAAMATGTCAGCATCACTTAAGGTCCCCCATCAAGTTTTTATTGTTGTAACTCTGTTTCACAGAACAGTTTTATTCATAATCATCACTATAAGATCTTTTTACTCTGGGTAAAAGAAAATGTGCTGCTTACAGTTATTTTAACTCGCGCTGCTTGACAAACTGGCATCAGAAAAGACATTGCTATTTTCACTGGTCGAGTTTGCAGTGTGTGAATATTTTTGGACATTATTGTGGTGTTTTCCACGCGCAAAATGCACCGGCTTCGTTACGCTGCCCATGTTCTCTGAAACAGGTGCTCCGTGGGCTGAAATCTTGGACGCTTCCATACAAATATGTCCACCTCGTCTGTTTGACACCGACGGAAATTTTCGTTTTCATTGTCTCCATTTTTGTTCCGTTTCTCCCTCTTGTGCTTCTTGATCACAGACTTGATTCTGTGTTCCTCAGCAACTGTTTCTTTTTTTTCTGTCTTCTTCCATCAGTTTAATGAGTTTGAACACAAAAACAAATCTGTCTTATTAAAAGTGTCCTCATTTCATCAGTTTAAGTGACAGAAAGGCAAGAGTCCTTTAAACATTTCTGCATTGGTGCACATTTAAAGAATTATCTCATTTTAGAGTCCATTCTCATCTGGACAAGCAACCTTCTTTTAAGTTGACTTAAAACAATGAACTTTTMATGTAATTTTTTTTCTCAATGYAATTTCCAGCTCGTCCTCATCTCAAGGTCACAGATTCTCTGTGAATGACTTTAGCACACAAGGTGGCTCCGGCTCTCACTCACAGCTCCATCACAAACAGAGCTAGAGAAATTGCATTTCCTGCGAAAATGCTAGTGTGAATGCCTGTTGCTGAAATTGATCTGAGAATGTTTAATAGCAAAAGTATTATTCTAAGTCAAAAGAAGCAAAAGAAAAAAACAGAAAAACAGTAAAAAAAAGAGCAAAAATATAGCTGAAATAGCATAAAAAGCTAAATGCTAAAATAGCATAATTAAGCAGAAAACACCTGTAAGAAACATGCATAACACAAAGTACCAGAAAAAAACACCAAAAAGCAAAAAATAGCATAGGAATAGTAGAAAAAGAAGAAAATTACAGATAAAATAGCAGAAAACAGCTAAAATTAGCATAAAAATTAACTAAAAGTATAAGCCAGAATTTGAAATTAGCACCCAGATGGTGAAAGTGCTGTAAAAACTGTAAAATTAGCAGAGTAAAAAGCATAAAAGNGAGTACAACCTTGCTGAATTTAGCAGAATTAAGTTCTAATTGCTACAAACAAAATGTGGATATAGCCTAAAAAGTTAACTTTAGCTATTAACAGTATAAGCCAGAATTTGAAATTAGCACCCAGATGGTGAAAGTGCTGTAAAAACTGTAAAATTAGCAGAGTAAAAAGCATAAAAGYACTTAAAAGTGATAATTTTTTGGTAAAATAGCTAAAACAACTAAAACGCAACTGGAAATATTTTATTCATAAGGATGCACACTGAAAAAAGTGCAACATAAGGAGTACAACCTTGCTGAATTTAGCAGAATTAAGTTCTAATTGCTACAAACAAAATGTGGATATAGCCTAAAAAGTTAACTTTAGCTATTAACAGCTAAAATTTAGCTTAATTTGTAGAAACTAACTGAATAAAGTAGAAAGCAATAAATAGTTCTAATTAGCAGAAAAAAGCACAAAAAAGCAGAAGAATAGCTGAAAGAGAAAACAGCTAAAGTTAGTAAAAAAAAGTAGCTAAAAATTGCACAAGGGAGTAAAAAAGAGCACAGTCAGAATAAATTGTGTAAGGTTTTGTAAAGATTTAGAAACTATTTGAAGGATTTTAAGGTTGTTGAAAATAGCCCCATTCAAAGTCAATGAGAAAAAATTGGCTAAAAAAGTTGAAATAGCTAAAAAACTATAAATAGCTGAAATACCAAAAGTCATAGCCGGCATTGCACGAATGAGCTGAACGTTTTGATATATGAATGGTTGAAGTAGCACAAAAATTGTGGAACGAGAAAGGTGCCGAAAAACGTACATGGATCAGTTATTCCGCTAACTGATTCAACCCAGAGAAAATCAGAAAAACAAGTTGTGGAAAAGTTCTTCTTTCTTCTGTAGCCTCAGGATTGTGAGTCCTCAGCTGCACATAACACATCATATTGTACCAAAAATAATCTGTCCATGCAATTTCATCAAAGTGACTTAAGCAGTTCAGCATTGCTAAGTCTGATCAGGTCAAATTTCACCAGAAAATGTTACAGCTAAACACCAAGAGAGTAATTCAGACATGACATGGAGACACGACTTATTAACGGAAAGCAGAGCATTCCTACAAGAAGTTCGGGACATCCTGAATAAATAGATGTTAACRCACTGAATCACCTTCAGCTACAAAAAGGAGACCGATATTTCAGAATACTTTCAATGATAACTGCTCAGCTGAAATAATCACGTTAGTATGTTAAACAGGTTGAAAATGAATCACGGTGACTCATTAAGGAGAAAAGAAGTGACTCAGAAGATGTGACACAGGAGTTCTGAATAAAACAAAGTGTTCAGACTCTGAGCACGCGAGCAGCAGCCGAAGATAYCTGAAAACCACGTCATGACTCATGGCTCATCATCACAGGCACTCCAGCCCCCCCAGCCTCTTCACTTGTACTTCTTTTAAAAATGTACCTTCTCTGCCTCTTGAAGGTGAAAAAAAATTTGATTCAGACCACAGCAGAGATGTAGCTCCTCTCTGAAATCCCTAAAACAAATTTGCGACATGTTTTTAAAAAGCGCTTGTTTCTGTTYAAAGGAGCTAAATCATTTAGAAAAAAAAGAAAGTTTTTTAATATGTTAGCTGCGTTTGAGGCATTTGCTACAGTTGAGGTGTTAAGGTTATGAGCCAGCAGAGAGTAATGGCCTGTGCTGTGTTTTCCTGCCCTCTTTGTCATAAACAAATTACAGAAAATRGGACTAAAATGTCAGACCTGGTAGTTGTGACTTACCCACTGTGGAGAGTGGGCACTCTTGATGATGCAATAAGGCAGTTCTCCTGGCTGCAGAAGAAACGGTGTCACAGCTCGCTAAGCAGCAGGAGGGACTGTCTTTCCTTCAAGCCTTAAAGAAAAAAAATCTAAGGTTCACAGATTAAGCTCCCTCTAACATAAATTAAGTGGAAGCTGGTTCCAGTTTAAAAAATAAAGYGTCTACAATGATAAAGTCAGTAGATGTAAAATGTATATAAAACCTATCTATAGACTCCCTCAGAAAAGTTAATTCAGTTTGTTTTTTAACCTGTTATTATCTTTGGGTTCTGTTAGCTTGTTTAGTTTTGTTACATTTGTTCTTGTATTTCATGTTTRGGTTTAGTTGGTCTTTTATCTCCTCACAGCTGGTCCCAGATTGTAAGTTTACACCTCAAAAACTTTCAGTTTAACTTTCTGTTGGTTTCATTTAAACAGCTGCAGGAGTCGTACTCGATGCCTCTATTAAAGAATAAATACAGTCAGTTATGTGTAACTCGTTTTCAGCTTGAATTGTCAATTAGCATAACTGACAAATCCCACAGATTTACCAGGTTTTTCAACTTGCTGTTGGAAACGGCTAAATTGGGTTCCTAAGCCCAAACATGTGAGCCACATGAAAGGCAGCAAACCTGTTTCTTGGTATGAGATTGTCAGGTGACCAAAACGTAAAAGTCTCATTTAAAAAATTGAACAAAATCACAGAAATGGTGCAAAACCATTAGGCCATGTACTTTAACCTGGAAAGACAAACCAACAAGATGATTGACATGAATGGCATCAGAGTTTGGTGCTCAACTGCCAGCAGAGGACGAGAGCGCTGAGTGGTCTCAGATGAGCTGCTAAGGAGTTGTCTTTCCCTCGGGGCCCGACACTGGTGGTGGAGGTCAAAGGAGAGGGAAGCCCCTGGATACCAGAAGGTGAAGGGTGGAGGAGGGGAGGTATGTTGACGTTCAGCAGCCGAGCAGACGGAGTGATTGAGACGACAAATTTTTATCCGCTGGCTGTCAGGTGCTGATTGGAGGCAGCTGGGCTTGAGACGTGGAGGTCAGCGGGAGCAGGTGAAGCTTTAGTCTTCCAGAGCTGAATTTTCATTTAAACTCCATAATAAAAAATCTAAAGGTAGCTAATGTTTCTGCCTCAATAACCATTTTTTGTGAAATAAAAGATAATGTAAAAGATTTGAAGAAAAAAACTATYAAATTCAGTAATTCAGTTTTTGAAATTGGATTTGATTTAAAGGAGACATGTTTTTAATTCCTTTGTTTTCATAATTAAATCATTCAGTTGTGGTCTGAATAAAGTGGAACAGCAAAGCTTTGGTCTGAATTCCTCTTTATTGTAACTCCACAAGCCCCTCTTTCACCCCTTTTCTGAGGTGTGACTCAGATCAACTCATTTTGAAGCTGTGTATTAACCCTTCTCCGCTCCAGATGACAAAATTGTTTTAAGTCCTGACTTTATTTGGCAGTTCCTCTGCAAATACTGTGACATAATAGTTCAGAAAATGTCATAGAAAATAGAGAAAACAGAATATAAAGATATCTATGCAGCACCAGAAGAGACTAAATTCCTAAATGCATTTAATAACTAAAAAAGTGGATTTTGCAYATGTCCCCTTTACCTCTTCAGACATCCAGACTAATTAAACTATGTTCCTTCATACTGAGATTCTTCAAAAAGCTGTCGACAGYAGATAAGATCATTTTTTATGATCATTCTGCAGAATCCTCTAAAGCTCTGAAAACAGTTTAAGGCTAAAATAAAGCTTCTTTTACCAGAAACATTGCAAATTTATGTGACCTTCACTTAAAAGGTTTTGCTGATGCGGTTGCTGCAGAGGAAATAAAGTTATTCTTTAATATGCACGGCTTTGTGCAGCATCCATCTCTGGCAATAAATAAACTATAAAAATCCTTGGTTTTAAAATGTGAAACTAAGGGCCGTAACAAAGCAGAGATGCTTCTTCTTTTTTTATTACCTCCGTGCAGCAAACAACATCCAGCCATCAGGGACTCGGTGCAGTTGTTTCTACAGAGGAACATGTTCCATTTCTCCCAACCTTCCTTTCATTCCTGAGAGCTGACTAATTAATTCCTGTAATTTTCAAGTGGCTGTCCGGAGCAGACGAGGTGAACTTTGATGGAGAGTAACAGAGGGGGGCAGAACATTGGACCTCATCAGGCTTCCACTCCGACCAGTTTTAGAAGCTGCCTGTGGTGAAAACACCGAGGCATGTGGTTTTACTGCACACGCTTCAGAGAAATACTGGAGAATTTGAAGAGGAAGAGAAGAGGATACTTCTATTTTATTTTTTATAAATTTTTACCAATTATTGATTTTTTGTCTGTTTTAAACGGTGAAAAAACAATCCACGAGTTTAGTTCTCAAGTAATGAACTGAAAGAGCTTTAACTGTGAAAATGCTGATTCAATCATTCTCCTGTTTATTTTACTTTTACATACAGTTTTTTACAACGTACTAATTATGCTTTGAGTTRTTTTAGTTACATACTGTATATCAAAACATTCAGCTCAATCAGGAGATGACTTTTAGATGACTAAAGATTTCTATGACTTCTGTTTTTTGTAACTTTTATGCTTTTAAAATATTTAACTTTAAATGCAAATTTTATAATAAAAAAATCATTGAGATCCCTTCAAATACTTTAAAATCCTTTGCTACTTTTTAGCTAATGCATAATGTACCCAGCCTCTCAGCTTCTTGCTAATCTATTACTACTTTGGTTTTTATGTAGCCTTTTTCTGATTTCAGCTTTTTTCTGTTTTTTTTATGCATGTGTCTTGACTTTTTTATGTTCTAGATAGTATTTTTTCTAATTTTTTAATTGAATTAGATTTTTAAAGCAACATTTTGCTTTTTAGCTAATGCATAATGTACCCAGCCTCTCAGCTTCTTGCTAATCTATTACTACTTTGGTTTTTATGTAGCCTTTTTCTGATTTCAGCTTTTTTCTGTTTTTTTATGCATATGTCTTGACTTTTTTATGTTCTAGATAGTATTTTTTCTAATTTTTTAATTGAATTAGATTTTTAAAGCAACATTTTGCTAGATCTTTTCTTCTTTTAGCTTTTAGCTGGCCTTTTGCCAGGTTAGCCTTGAGCTGTTTTTTGTTTTATTTATTTTATTTTTTACTTTTAGTTTTAAGCTCCTAATCTTCTTATTTTAGCTTTGATGACTCACTATCAGCTTTTATAGCAAATGTAGGCAGTCGTTCAGCGTTCAAACTGCATTTTTTAAAAGCCAAATCTTCTGTTTATCTGTTTTYTTTCTGTGTTTTTGCTTCCAGATTTCTGCAGATATTGTTGTTCAGTTGATATGAATGAACATCCTCATCCTCCCTCCTCTCATCATCTCCCTCTGGACTCTGACTACTGATTGGGCTAAAAGGCTGGACATGTCCTGCTGTTTGTGTGTCAGGAGGTGAAAACATGAATCATTTGATTTAATGTGCAAAATAAAAAAAAGCATACATAGAGGAATTTAAACTTATTTAAAATGAAACATTATTTATTTATGACAAGAGAAAACTGGTTTCAATTAAATGCCTTCAACTCTATGTTTTGGTATATTAAACATAAAAACTGCTTCTGTGTTTTTATTTAATTGTGTTGCTTTTTTACTGGGCTTCATGATTTATTATTGACAGCTTTATTGTCATTTGAAAAGGAAAAGCTGTAAACAAAGCAGGGAGAAGTAATAAGAAATTCAATATGCAGCGTTTAAGATAATACAGTTTCAAAAGTTCTTGTCTGTAACACCAACAAACATGACTTTCTCCTCCTTTCTCATGCAGATGGGTCTGACAGGTCAAAGAGGAGTTATTCAGTATTTCGGCACATTGAAGACAGGCAGCATACATTTTTAATTTAAATCCTGAACAAAAAAGAAAAACGTGATACTTTATTGCACAAGGTGGAATTTATCATCTTGCTCTACGCTGCAGAGAAACATGAATGATGTTCATTTTCAGCGTCTGCCATGGAGAAACTGTTTCCACAGCAAAACGGAACAACAGATGCTGCTCAAAGTGTGGACAGCTAATAAATGGAAGTAGTTCTGAAGTGCTCATCAGTATCAAAGCATCTGCTGAAAAGTTGCACGCCATCAGGGCTTTCTTTTAATCTTCTGATTTCAGGTCACATCCATGGAGTAGTTTCAAATACAATGAAATAAAATAAAAATAAAAAATAAAAATCAATTTGCTGGAGGATGAACATTTTGTTCAGGTTTTGAAATCATTTTGAGGAAAGATTGACTGTGATTTTTTTTTCCGTGTCCACTTTCATTTAGTCATTTTTTCATATAAAACTCAGTTTGACATCAGGCTCTAAAACCAACCAAATAGCAAATTCGGTGCTCTTGGATTTAATTATGATTTGTCTCTCTTTTTTCTTTGTTTACGCCGGAAAACAACAATTACTTTCAAGAGTGCAGTTTGCCAGTTTTTATTTAGTTTTTAGAAGAAAAAAAAACAGTCTGAAAGCTGCAGAGTGGGAAAGGAAAGAGTTAAACTTCATTATTAATCCGTAAATGTTCTTATGTAACTCATCACTAATCATTAATTTGTATTTGGTTCCCTATTTAATCCAGCTTATGCAACTAATAAATGGTCATTAAAACAAACTGGGTTAGAAAATATGACTTTGGGTCAGATTATGTTAAAACATTTGTGACAAATTGTTAAAATTTTAATTAGGTGGCATAAAATAAAGGGGCTTAAATCACTTTATTTGTGGTAAATTTCAAATAAAAATAAAATTCATGCATATCTATGGACATAAAAAGTCTACACACACCTGTTCAAATGCCCAGTTTAAAAAAAATGACAGCAAGACAAAAATKTTCACCATTTGAAGACATAAAGAAATGCTGCCTTAAAACACATTTTGTTGGTTTTTTCTATAAAAAGTCACTGAAAACACACTGATGTCAACAGATTTTTCTGTTTCAAACGTACAGAGCTGCAATAACTTCCTTCAGTTTCCATTGGTTACCAAGCAACAGCTTCAAATCTGAAATGTGCCTCATTTTTCAGAAGATTTTTGTWCTTTTTACACTTGGATTTGTGAATTTATAACAACTTTTTTTTTTTTTTTTTGGAAATGTAAAGTTTTATGGTTTGAGAATTTTTCAACTCTGGCCACAAAAGCAACCATTGTTCAAACAATGAAGAGAAGTTGTTTTAACTGATTAACTTCCCAAATCAGACCAATTCAAGATGGCCGCCACRGGCAATCAACAAAGATCAAAGTAAAAATGTAACTCAATCATTTTTTMACAGATATTGAGCTAAAACTTGATGTGATAGCAACTGAGAGTCATAACAACACATACACGCATTCATATATATGTGATGTTCTGCCTATATTTTAAAGGTTTGTCCAAAACAGCTACAACTCTTTAATTTCTGACCACAAAATTACTTTTGTCTAAAACTCTGCATGAAAGGAGGCGGGCAAAATGCATTTCTTCAAGGAATGCTAGGCCTTAAATCTTGAGTTACAGCGCAGGGGTAAAACACATTTTACAGCATTTCATGTATATTGTGAGACATTTTATAAAAAAAAAACTTAGTTGTGATCAATACTTTTACTGTTTACTTCAACTTGTCATATTTTTACTTGTTTGGATGTAACCACAGGACATATTCAGCTGCCCTCCTCCTTCAAATGCTGCACTGAGCTCTGCAGCCCATTTCTGCCTCCTTTACACCAGCGTTGTAACTCCTACATCCAGAAAGATAAAAAAAGAAAGAAAAGTGGATTTATTACAAAGGAAACTTCTGTGGCTCTGAGATAAACTCTGTTAGGGAGTTCACAGAAGGAAAAGATGTGTGGAAAATTACTTTTGAGCCTTAACTTATTTCAAATTTTGCACCTCACTGCCAAAGTGGGTGTAATAACTTTTAATGAATTGAGCATCAGAAGTAAAAAGTAAATAAATAATTATGAAAACCTTCAGTGTGAATGTTTCATGTGTGAGAGAAAATGCTTGAGCCGACAGCTGGCTGCATGATTTACTCCGTGTGATTTTAGAAAGCTGCAGCCTCTAAAACTGACACCATATTGAATTTTAAAGCTGTTTTTTTTTTCAATCTGTGAAGCTCGATTTGTTTGCAGTTTATGGACACTCAGATCCATGTGAAAATATTAAAAGATTCAAATATGTGCTGATGCGCTGCGGCTGTAGATCACAGTAATAGTTATCTCACCAGAGAGCAGGCTCCATTAAAGAAGCAATTTCTCCCAAAGATTACCGCAGCTACAAGACGCATGATTTATTCAGAGCTTCAGAGGSAGAGACTTCTTCATACTGAATTTGTTTTACAGCTGTAACACACATGCAAAGTGGAAAAGGATGGACCTGCACCTCCTTGTCTGCAATCACCACTTTGCATACTCCCACTGCTGCAGTTGAAACTTCCAGCCGAAGTGAATAATCACATTTTGTGCAAAACCCCAGTCAAACTGCAGCGCACAGATCAGACATGTATTCGAATAGTTTTCTCCTGCAGAATGATGGTGCTGTGCATTCTGGTCAGATTAAGATAAGCTATGATATTGAAGAGGCAGGGCGGTGAGAGGCAGCTGCTGCAGAACACAGAAAGGAAAACGGCCCTCGGAGCAAGTTTGACCCTTTTTTTTTTAAAACTGTGTCTGCAGAGAGAGAAAGGCAATGAGGTCTGGAGCTACTCTTCAAACCTGGACTTTCTGAMTTGAGAGTCCTATTTGAAGTTTTTGCAGATGAAACATAAATCAAATTACACAGCAGATTGAAATATTCCAACTCGAAAGCTCTGACGAATCAATGTATGTGCAAAAGGAAATTGTTACATGCATAATTGGAACAATATGATCATTTGGAGATCATTTTTAAATGAAAATGTGCATCTCCTGGTTATGGTTATGGTGCTGAAAAACTGTTGAGGAAAAAGTTTTGATGCATACATTTTTTTTATTTAAACGTTTGCTCTTAATTTTTGAAAAAAAATGGGTAAAAACTTTATGTAAAGATTTATTATTAGAACCTTTAGGTTTTTAATTTATTTAAATATTTTATTTGTTTTATATGATCATGTAAAACACCTTTTTTATGGTCCTGGACTGCTCTCCATCAGTTCASACCCTTCAGTTTTCTCTGAGCTCGTCTGTTCGGGAGGACCTCTTCTGCCCTCTAGTGGACTCCTGCAGTACTGCGCCTCGTCGGGAGGAAGGGAGGATGCTGCAAATTGGATTTCCCAGGTGTTTGATTCAATTATTCAGAGGCTAGGTTTGCAAAACTATTGAAGCTTTGATACTAATGCAGATTTTAAAAAAATAAAAATAAGTARGCCTAATTAAAATCATACTGTCTGTGGATGAAGTTGCGTAAAAACAGATGGAGCTCATTTGGCGCAATTCTTCATGTTTTAGAAAAAGCTCGGATTAATTGAAGGTTTAATCATCATTCGAGCACCTGCTCTTTGTCTCTTAAATGTTTACTGATCAATAACAAAATGATGATCGCTTCCAACAGCCAGTCGGCTCCAGTTGGTCCTGTGGACTTCACAGACTGGGCGCGTTTGGTTCTGGGTGCAGAAAAATCTTCTTCACACTTGCAGGGAACGCATGCGCGTAGAGGAAACCAACTGGTTTGTGTCAAGTCGAGGCAGACGGATGTGATCGAGCTGAAAATCACCTGTATTTTGGCATTCATGGTGACACAGTAAGTAACCCTTTCATTACATGTTTTTTTTTTTTTATATTTCCTCCTCAAATAAATCCAACGATGATGCGTTCGAGTCGGTTTTTGAGGGGAAACGTAACGCGGGTAATTCAGGATCCTTTCGAAATGGGAACATCCCTGAATATGCTTTTATTTTAAAGACAATGAAAAATAATTCATCAGCGATCTGCGATCCAATAATTTTATAATATGTGGATGAATGGCCGCTTGCTTTCGGGAGGTGGGAGCCCATCGTGCGTATCCTCCGGAGGATGCAACTGATGGATGCGATCTGTGCGCCTCATCGCTGTCATTACAGCTCTCAGACTGAGAGAAGACAGGGCTGCAGGAGGGGGGGTGGGCTGTTACGCTTAGAGGGGGTCTTATTCAGCATGGATCCAGTTTTGCTGTTAAGTTGTTCTGCTTAACCCCCCCTTAAAGGGCTGAAGTTGACCTCTCACATCCAGCTCGTGCAGCAGCATTCCGCAGGACCCTTCCCTCTCTGATCAACTATTTACCCATTTGCGATTGCTTTATTCTRGGGCCTTTTTTGATGCTATGCTGAATGTTGTGCAGTGATGCGCTCTCCTAATGCGGTTATCATCTTCCGATAAAAGCCCGCCTCCCCTCCGAGCAGCTCTCACTCCTGCATGTGGTCCTTGTATCCCCTCCTCTCCCTGCAGTCCATGGGCTCAGAGCGGCTGGAGATGCGTAAAAGACAGATGCAGGTTCATCAGGAAGCAGCTGCCAGTGTCCTCCAAGCGCGCCACAAGATGGGGAACACCCCCACCAACGCCTCAAACGCCTGCTGCTTCTGCTGGTGCTGCTGCTGTAGCTGCTCCTGGTAATAACACACCGCTCACAGCAGGGATGGATGCTAATAGATGGGCTCTGAGGCACAGGAGATGAGCTGAGAGCTCATCARTACAACTTGTCTTTCTCATAACAAAAGGGGAAGGAGTTCAGTCAGTTTCCTTTCTGAAMTGACTTTAATTTAAATGTGGTTTTCTAAAAGGCTCATTCATTTTAGCATTAAAAATAATAAAGACTCAGCTATTCAGCTATAGGACTAATACACCCCAGCTCTCTTAATGATCATAATTAATTAATTAATTAGTTAGTTAATAAGTCAGTCATTGTCAACTGATGGTCCCTGGACCTGTCTGATCATTYGACTGTCAGTGAAGTTTYAAAAAGRGGACATGTCATGCAAAATTCATTTAGTTGTTAAATGCATTTTATTGTGTGCTTGGAATTTCTAGGGGTGCAAAAATGTGCTTTAATTYTCTCCCTGTGCTGCATCGATATCTTTAGATTCTGTTTTTTCAACTCATTCAGGGGTTTTTTGTGTTTCTTTTTCTTTTCTATTACRTTTTCTGAACGATTGYAATAATTTYGTTGTCTTCACTCTCCTCTGGCTCCRACATGYGAGGCTGGATGGACAAGTCGTCTCTTTTGATTAATTTGTATAAACCCCTCTATCAAGCTGAAAYGGATTGGTCTGGAAGTTGAAGAGGGCTGGGTGTGAAGTGCTTTCTTTGAATTTAAAGACACAGCCACAAAACAAGTTAATCTGAGACACACCTCAGAAAAMGGGTGAAAGAGGGGCTTGTGGAGTTACARTAAGGAGGAATTCAGACCAAAGCATAGTTCCACTTCTATAGACCCCAACTGAACGATTTAAATGTGAAAATGAAGGATTTAAAAGCATGGCAYGTCTCCTTTAAGCTTTCACGCTCATTYTGATATCAGCTGAACTTTAGCTGAAAACAGGATTAAAGCTATAGTTCAAATCAACCTCAGGGGCCATCCACACAGAAAGAGTTTAACCATTTCTGCCACACACAAAAATTGTTTTAGGAGTGCTTTTAATTTGTTCAAGTTCCAGAGTGGGAAAAAAAAGGTTGTAGCTTCAAAATGCTAACAAACTTGTAATAGGTCAGTTTGTTTATCCTTAAAGAGGATATACAGTATCAGAAGATATCATTAAATCTCATCTTCCATAAGATTTACTCAAAAAGTAAAGATGTTAGTGTTTGGTAGATTATTTCTTTGTTGTAACGATGCTTCTTGACAATAAATCCTATAGCAGGCGTGTGACTGGCAGCACCCGAAGGTACCAGAAGCTCAAAACAAGCATCAATAGCAAAATATGCTGTTTGACAAAGAAGATTTGACAGATTTTTATGTGTGCAACCCACAAACTCAGCTCTACTGCTCATCCTACAAATGCCTGTTCCTTACAAATGTGGCGCCATTAAGAGGGTAAATTCACAGACTTTCCAACGGTATAAGATATATTGCCAAAAAGCATTGTTACGTCAAAGAAATAATCTACCAAACACTAATTTACTTACTTTTTGGGCTAAATAATCTGTAAATAACCATGTCATGGAAAAGTGACAACGAAAAGGTTTATAAAATAGCATTTATTGCTATAATTTGTTTGAGATTACAGTTGTTTTCAGACAAAATTGATCTGCTTTCACACAGACCAGCCATTAGCTTGACTGTTCAGTCAAACCAGATTGATTGATTGATTGAGAAAAAGATTAAAAGAAATCAAGCCTGACTCAGCATAATTGTTTTACAGCAGGTTCCTGTTCTGCAGAACATAAACCACTCAGAAAKCCAACATCACAACACATACACAAAAAACACAAAGCCAAACAAGGATACCAAATTTCAAAAGGCAGCATTCGCATAATTGGACACCTAAATATGATCACAAAAAAAAGGTATCCTGCAGATGGCAGACAAACAAATGGTTCAAAACTCTGTGTCGTACTGGAAAGATACTGATTGTTTATTACCAATCCACATAACCCCACTTTAAGAAATCTGAATTGCTTTAAAGTCTGCATATTCCACTCGTTTGTTCAAACGAACAATTCATATCAGCTCAGTTCAGCAGGTGAACTTGGACAACAACTATTACTGTCGTCGTTTTGTCAACACCACCACACACACCCTCATCTAGAACTGAACCTGAGTGGTCGTGAAGCCTCAGGAGTCTCAGCTGTTTTGGAATCGGCCACTGTTGACGTCGACCCTTGCGGAGCGGCCGCTTTAATTCACCTCCAGGGGGACGAGTGTTACATTTTGTCCTTTCATGATTGTGAATTTCATTTAATCTTTGCACAACAGCCGCGTTCCCAGATGGGACGCCTCACAGTGGACTCTCACCTGAACCAATTAATGCAGCCGCTCCGGCAGGTACCGGGAACATTTTAATTACTCACAGGTGAGACTCCCAGGAYGGAGGAGGGTGATGACACAACATTACTATTTACGCAGGCGTTYTCTCAGTGGGTCCACCCAAAAACTGCCGTAGGTGTTCTATCCTTTTACACGAAGAACAAACAATATGTTGTGATCTGTTGAAATCCTGTCAGCTGTTAAATAAGAAGATTTTAAAATGATTTTTCGCCCCAGTTTGACTGTTAGGAGTGAAGATGAAACCATTCAGAGATCTACATTTGAGCCCAGGCCAGACGGAAACACTAATTGTGAAGAAAGGTACAACTCCCCATCAAATCTACAACAAATCCAAAGAATCTTGGTGAAAATTAAACATTCTTGCATTTTCCCAGCCTGAAGCCCACTCTGGAGGACGCTCGCTCCTGGGCAGTGTCGTTTGAAAGGGTGATGAAAAGCGCAGCTGGCCGGAGCTGCTTCAGGCAGTTCCTGAGGACGGAGTTCAGCGAGGAGAACATGATGTTCTGGCTCGCCTGCGAAGAGCTCAAAAAAGAGACCAACAAGACTGTGGTGGAGGAGAAAGTCCGGCAAATATACGAGGACTTCATCTCCATTCTTTCCCCTAAAGAGGTGAGGACTCGAAAAGGACAAGAGAYGAGGCTAAATTTAGAGGCGAATTCTTCAGGAAAGTGATCAGTCAGCCGACGGGAAAAGAAACACGCAATAACCGTACAATACAGAGCTGTCACTGTTTTTATTATAATATAGACTAAATGTTGTTATATTTGAACAATGCCTTTTATGATTCGTCACTGGGTTGGCAATTTGGTAGCGGCCACTTCTTGGTAAGACAAAGAAATGATTTATTCAGTTTTGGAAACCAATTTCATTATGAGATCAAACATAATGGAGGACAACTTTTAGCAGAGATGAACGAGACTACACGAGGGGGAAGTGCCAAACAGAAATGAGTTTTATGGAAACAAAACTGAGCCTGAATGATGGAATAATAATCAAGAAGGTGACTGAGCAGCAGAGGGAGACGTCAGGAAAAACCTTACACTTTAGATTAATTTTAAGKGACTTTTTTCAAGTTTGAGGGAACTTGTTTTACAATCCTTTATTTAACCAGGAAAGTCCCATTTAGATCACAGACCTCTTTACTCAGGGAGCCCTGAAGGCAGCCTAACATGCATGTTTTTGGGCAGTGGGAGAAAACTAGAACATGCAAACTCCACACAGAGAAAGATCCAAAACGGAATTAAACCCAGAACCTCATTGCTGTGAGGAAACAACACTAAAGCTAAGTTGTTGTTCCAAGATAGAGCCATACAAGAAGACACTGAATTTTACGAATGGAGGTCTAAAGATTACTGGCAATTTAGGGAACAATAAGGTCTGATTGTGTTAAATTACAAACACAATTATATTAATAAAAATATAATCTATCTAATGCATGTAATGACAGAAAGCTGTGTGAGGTTTGGGTGTACCAACAGAARAGAAAAATAAAAATGCTTCATTTCACAAATTAGCAGATTTTATCTTAAGTACCTCAATGCTGATGTAATCTGAGCAGAACTGAAGCTAATATGTAACAGTTTAAAACTAAAATAAGCTTTTAAAGCCGATGTAATCACTGTTAATTATTCAACTGGTTAGCAGATATTAGCTTCTGTAGCAAATATTGTTATACAGAGCGTAGTATTACTGAGTCATGCTGCTATTGAAGACAAATTATTAAATATTACAAGCTGGCTTTGTCTCGATTTATGTAATATATCTTTAGCCTCAGCATAATTGTCCAAGACATATTCAGTAGCAAATTACTTAGGCATATATGCTATGAGGCTAATGATATWTATACACCACGTAAAATTATAGGTTTCTGTTAGACAAACCTGACATGTTGAGAAGATGTTTAGCTAATATCAGTAGAGTCACGTTTCATCTTATAATGCAGAGAACACTTTCTAATTATCGGTTGGTAAATATTTATTAATATTATTTATGACAGGTGAGAAATAATAAATATACTTAATTAGTTGAAGTCGTAATTYTTCAACTAGTTTAAAAATACGTTTTTGACTGACTTGAGGTCCGATCATTGTTACTTGCATATTTGTTGACATGATTGTTGAATGAAATTWACCTAATTAACAATTACATTAATTTACTGTAAATATATTACAAAAAAACAATTGTGACACAGATCCAGTTGGGCTWGCTGTTAATCAAATAGTTGCTATGACAGCTGTGAGCTGTCGTCCCGTTCGGTCACCATTGTTGCCCCTCCGTGTTGTCCCTGATGCAGAGGGGATAGGCTGGGCTCACTCTAGTTATTTAACTCTATGTTTTCAAGCAACATCAATAACTTAATGCAGAGGTTCTCAAACTGGGATCCCTGGACCCCCAGGGGTCCGCGAGATGTATCTTGGGGTTCCTCACAAATTTTTACTAAAATGTTAATTTGGTTTTTATTATTAAAAATGCATGGAGAACAATAAACTAATAAAACAAACATTATAACCTTAGTAAAAATATATATTCCTATGGCATTTAGGGGTTGAAATGATAATAAATTATCTTTTAAAACAGCATAGGGTTTATGAGGGGGTCGCTGGAATTTTTTTCGCCCTTATAAGGGGTCCCCAGACCCAAATGACTTGAGAACCCCTGACTTAATGCATCATCTAAGCTGGTTTGATACTAGTGCTAGTGTTTAACAAAACTTTCAATATAAAGACTTGAACTATTCAGTTTTTGAGGTTAAATTTGTTTAAGAACCATCATGGTCTTGGCTCTACTAGAAGTAGCTCTTAGCTCAAAGTTAAGAATTAAACCATTTCACCAAAATGATCTTGTTCAAAGACCTATCTACAACAGGTAAGATAATTGTTAACATACCCCACTTCTAAAGAGCTCAACTAACTCTTTATCAGTTGCACTTTTTCCAACAATTCCTTATTGATCAAAACTAAATAAGTCCGATAGCAGAAAATATGATCAAAAACTAAAAAAGAAGCCAATTAGTTCATTTACTTAAATTATGAGAAAAATATCGAGGATCTTTACATTTTGGCAGACCTCCGCTAATGCTTTATATGTTTTCCACAAATGAAGTATTGTTACAACTCTACCGTTTGGGAGCTTGATGCATTAGGCTCACTCCTCTTTTCTCTGCGATCCCTCTAGGTGAGCTTGGATTCTCGCGTTCGAGAAGTGATAAACCGCAACATGCTGGAGCCGACCTCGCACACGTTCGAGGACGCTCAGCAGCAGATCTACACGCTGATGCAGAGAGACTCGTACCCTCGCTTCATCAACTCGYCTGCGTACACGGATCTGATGAAGAGCCTGGAGGAGCCGCCTCCTTCTGAGCCATAGACTCTCCACTGCCACACACTTCGCTTTCTGGCGCATGCATCCCACACAGATTTTAAAAAAAGAAAAAGGAGTTTTGTGTTGGAGTACTGCTATTTAAAAAGACAGGAAAATGAACACTCCTTTAAGGCAGTCTTTAGCCAGTTGCTAAGTGCTGTTTATTTACCCATGATTAGCTTACCAAAACCCTCAGAGCAACCAAGAACAAAGCTAGGTTCAGCATCAGTTACTGTATTTGTTAAAAAAATAATATTAAAAAAAAAATCTATATTTTTATATATATATATAAATATATTCCCTGGCGCTTGACATTGCACTTTTCTACCTTGTCCAATGAGGGAATGCATGTATCTGTGAGCACTGCATTTGTATTTAGGTATATTGTGAGCCTTAATGCATATCCAGTTCTTGTAGAAACCAGTAGGTTTTATTTAAATGTAACTTAGAGAGAAAGAAAAGTGCCTTGGAATAACATCACMGACACAAGCACCTTTAGGTCTGACGTGAAACGGTGCGACGCTGACTTCACACGTTGGTGCTTTCAGCTCTTCTCAAAGATCAAAAAAACGTTTTTACAACTTGATGAGTTGAGACCCGGAAATCGATCTCATCTGTGTTTCAATACTGTGATATTAGTTCTATATTAAATTTAAACAAAACAGGGAAAAATACACTGAAATACATGACCATGATCACTGATATATTTATGTATTTTAAAAAAAGTGTGAAATAGCTATTTGAATTCTCACAAATTAAATAAAGCACAATCACATTTTTTCTGTCATTTTTCATGAGTATTAGCAGAATATTTAATACTTATTTTGAGCTGTTAAGTATTTTGTTTTCATTGGCTTTTCTGGGACTATGTTTTAATTACTATCCTAATTTTTTTAATCAATATTCTTTTTAGGTTTTATTAAAAAAAATAAATTAAAAAAATCTAAATATCTAAAATATTAAAGCAAATGTTTTCAATAATAAGCAAATAAGCTAAAACTTAAATCCCTTGGTTAAATTTATACTATATTAATAAATGAGCTGGTTTGAACACTTTTAAAATCAATTAACAAGCCATTTATTGWGAGAATGCAAGTTTTAAATCCAAATTATAGCCCTAAGTGTTATAATACATACAACTGCAAAAATGGCTCATCTCAGTGGAAACAGGCTTTATAACCAAGCAGCTGAGGTTCATCTACTTTAACAGTGAGGGCTGTTTGTGACTCCAGGTCAGATGCAGCATTGTCTCAGTCATGCCTTTCACAGGCTAACGGCTCTAGTCTTTCTGAATCTAGAAAAGTAGCAGCGTGTGTTCACTGTCAAGTAATTCTCGAGTCCACCTGGCCTTGCTTGGTTGAGGCTAGCGGACTCTGATAACACTGAGCAGGTGAGCGGATGCACTTTGTTCATTCGTCGCTGACTGCAGGAAGYTGTCTCTCTAGAAATCGCTTGATATCGATCATTTCCTACAAAAKGAACAAAATAAGGCAGAATTAAACTCCCAAYAGAAAGGAAACCAGAGCTACACGGTGTGTGTTTGCACACCGACCTCGGGACAGGCGCTGTGAGGTAGGCCCCGGTACGACTTGAAGGTGATATTTGAAGGGTTGATGAGGCTTTTCAGTTTCTCTGCCGTCTGGGTGCCGAATGTGAAAGGGACCAGGGGGTCGGCGTCCCCGTGGCACTGCAGGACGTGCATGTCCTTGTTAGCGCCGTTAGCAGCCGCCTGAGAACAGAAGAGATTAGGATTAGGTATGATCCAATTATAAAAGATTTTAATCTGCCTACTGAATATTCCAGCAGTGTGATCCCAATAAAGATATAGCTTTGAAAAAAAAGAAACTTGATAAGGGCAGTTTAAATTTCTAACAAACTGATAGGCAAACACTGGAACTATGATTTATTGTTATGAACGACTCAAACGTGAATGTAATGTAAAGAGCAGAGGGGCAGAAGTTTGTGTCGTTTTCTTTTCTACCTGAGGGAAGGATTTACGGAGGGGAAGCCAGCAGCTCAGAGCAACCACACCAGCGAGCTTCTGCTGAGTTGTCAAAGCTGTGTAAAGAGACAATGCCCCACCCTGGAGAAACAAACCAACAAACAAGACCTTCTGTTGTACAACTCACTACCACAGAAACAACAAGCATCRAACTGTCTGCATAAGAAGTCTTTTAAAGCCTCTAACAGATGCTAATTTGTTCCTGTAATGCTGTGCATGACTAGAGGTTTTTAGTTAGTTAGTAACAAACATGTATGGAAAACAAAACAAAAAAAACATAACAAATTAACATATTCAGTGTTGTATAAAGTACCACAAAGTGATACTTGAGTAAAAGTACAAGTATCATTCCAAAAAATTACTTTGGTAAAAGTTAAAGTCTCCTTTAGGAATACAGTATTACTTGAGTAAAAGTTTTAAAGTATCTGATATTTTTTGTACTTAAGTACTAAAAGTAAAAGTATATTGATTTAAATGAGCAGTTAGATTTTCTGTAATGACATTTATTAGGAGGTGACCTCCCTCCAAAAAAAATGCAGAAATGACTATATTGCATTAACATAATTATCCATCCATCCATTTTCTGTACTCGCTTCTTCCTTTTCAGGGTCGCGTGGGTCATGTTAAATTTAGGATGCAGCTGTTACAGTTTATATACATAAAGGCTGCACAAACATTTTCTCCAAAATGAAAATCTGAGAGCTGCAGCCAAATGCAATAATATAATTCATGAAATACAAATACTTCTTATGTACAGAACTTCTATTTTAATGATTATGTCCTGCTGCAGTGTGACATGATTTGTTTTTTGTACAAACTAATACGGTATCAGAATTTTATATGTTTATACTTCTCATTCAACCATAATTAAATTCACTCTATGTAGGAGGCACCGTTTATATGGATAGTATTTAGTTTTTACAATAACAAGCTGGAATGAAACAAGCAAAAATGAATAAAAGTAACGACTTTCTACTTCTTGACTTTTTTAAAAAATGTAAGGAGTAGAAAGTACAGATAACTGTGTGAAAATGTAAGAAGTAGAAGTAAAAAGTAGGCTGAAAAATAATTACTCAAGTAAAGTACAGATACACAAAAATTCTATTTAAGTACAGGAACAAAGTATTTGTATTTAGTTACTTTACAACTCTGAACATATTTGAAAAGGAATTGGAAGAAGTAAAAACCTTATTTAATTCCACCCTTCTTCAAAGCTTATTAAAAAATAATAATAAATTATTCTTTTTCCTTATTCTAAATCACAATTTCATAAAGACTGAAACAACAATATATTTTAGTCTAATTTAAACACAGACTGTTTTTTTTTTAGATGCACTAAGTAAGTTGTATCTCTGAACAAAAATAGTCACTGTTACCTAACATTTCTCACATACCTGTGAAAATCCACCCAGGATAATTCTGTGAGAAGGAATTCCATTTTTCACTTCTTGATCTATCAAGGCTTTAACTGCGGAGCGAATTTTAAAATAGAAAAAAATAAATTAAAAATTAAAGTGTTATCAAACCTGACTGTCGCTAAAACACCATTGCAAAGGTTTTCCCCTCTGTTTTTAAATACTCACTGTTCTCTGATGCTCTCTTGATGCCAGCCTCATCTTCATCCGCATCTGGACTCAATCCATAGACATCAAACCTAACAGTCAGAAAACAAGCATCTAGATGATCATGTGCATCATTCAAACACAACTCAGTCTGGTTAAATGTGAATTTAAGCTGTGACACTCACCAAGAAGGCATGGACATCCTCATGTTTAAAGAAACAGGCATAGTGGGGCTGTAAACAGTAGAACATTGTTTATAACGACACTGCAATAAATTTCAACACGTTTAGACACATTCACATCATTCAGGGTGAATTATGTGGAAAGTCTGATTACTATGCCTTGAACGTTTGTCAACTTACGCATGAGGACAAATGTATTTCACATGTGGTATTCTGATGCCGGCAAAAGCCTCTGCCCAGCCATGCCTGTCAAATTTGATACCATAAAGAAGTAAATTTTTTTTATCATAGACATTATTTACAAACCCAAAAAGAAACACAGGCTTTTACATACCCAGTATCACCGAGGCCATGCAGGAATATAACCTGTAAAAACATCCATAACATCTGTTACGAGCAGGTAAACATTGACAGRTGTCAGAAATTTAAAGCATTCACTGCCTCAGTTTTCAGTGCTAACAATTGAATTTTAGCAAACTTGAAATAATAACTTATTAYTGCCCTGAAGTGTGTCATGATAACTCACCGCCGCGGTGGCTTTCCGGGCAGCAGGCACAATGGCAGGTAAAGGAGCTGACATGTTGTTGCCGCACATACAGCGCGCTGAGGCAGCTGGACAGTTAAGTTAGCTCCTCTAGCTAATAGTGCAGGAAATATGGCCTCCCAAAATATAACAAATGAGGGAAAAGGTTCTACTGGCGGTCAAAGCTTCACCGACTTCTATTGGCGCTCGTGAAATTAAAAGTATTTCTGAAGGTTCAATATTGAGAAAACAAATTCACACAGCTTTCTCCGAAAGCACTTTCCAACTGCAGTAGCCCCACCTCCTCCTCTTCTTCTTCTTCTTCTACTCCGTATTCTTCTTCTTCTTCTTCTTGTCGGATTTATGGCGGTTGCAACAAACTGTTAGTAGCACTACCGCCACTTACTGGTATGGAGTGTGGTTCGTGATGGTTTAAATCAGGGGTGGGCAATCCTGGTCCTGGAGGGCCGCAGCCCTGCATGTTTTACTTGTTTCTCTACTCCAACACACCTGATTTGAATGAATATATGATTATCAGGCTTCTGCTGTATGGAGGACCAAAACTGACATAATTAGAAATTAAAGCAGAATTATATAAATGAACAATTAAATAAATACACTTTAAAGGCATCAATTAGAGAACTTTATCTCCTGTTTTGTATTTTAATCGGCTTTCATATTTATTTTTCCAGGTTAGTTTCAATAAATTAGTCTATATATTTTAACACATAATTTCAATTTCACTGTTTTTTTACATATGTATTACGGTAATTGTTTTTCCTTTACTTGTACATGCATTTGTG